>NW_027311109.1:0-35535 GCF_047496795.1 Chiloscyllium punctatum | reverse complement strand
GTGCATGACAGCGACAGTGCATGACAGAAACTGTGCATGACAACAACTGTGCATGACAACAACTGTGCATGACAACAGCTCTGCAAGACAGCGATTGTGCATGACAACTGTGCATGACAACAACTGTGCAAGTCAGCGATTGTGCATGACAGCGACTGTGCATGACAACAACTGTGCATGACAGCGACAGTGCATGACAAAAATTGTGCATGATAGCAACTGTGCATGACAACAACTGTGCATGACAACTGCTCTGCAATACAGCGATTGTGCATGACAACATTGCATGACAATAACTGTGCATGACAGCAACTGTGCACGACAGCGACTGTGCATGACAACAACTGAGCATGACAACAACTGTGCAAAACAGCGACTGTGCATGACAACAACTGTGCATGATAGCGACTATGCCGGAGAACAACTGTGCAAGACAGAGATTGTTCTTGATAGCGATTGTGCTTGACAGCAACTGTGCATGACAACTGTGCAAGACAACTGCTCTGCAAGACAGCGATTGTGCATGACAACTGTGCATGACAACAATTGTGCAAGACATCAACTGTGCATGACAACAACTGTGCATGACAACAACTTTGCTTGACCACGACTGTGCATGACAACAACTTTTCACGACAACAACTGTTCATGACTACATCTGTGCAAGACAGAGACTGTGCATGACAGCGACTGTGCATGACAACAACTATGCATGACAGCGACTGTGCATGACAATAACTGTGCAAGACAGCGACAGTGCATGACAAAAACTGTGCATGACAGCAACTGCATGACAACAACTGTGCAAGTCAGCGATTGTGCATGACAGCGACTGTGCATGACAACAACTGTGCAAGACAGCAACTGTGCATGACAGCAACTGTGCATGATAGAGACTGTGAATGAGAACAAGTATGCAAGACTGCGACTGTGATTGACAACAACTGTGCAAGACAGCAACTGTGCATGTCAGCGACTGTACATGACAGCGACTGTGCATGACAACGACTGTTCATGACAGCAATTGTGCATGACAACAATTGAGCAAACCAGCAACTGTGCATGACAGCAACTGTGCTTGACAGCGAATGTGCATGACAGCAACTGTGCATGACAACAACTGTGCAAAACAGTGACTGTGCATGACAGCAACTGTGCATGACAGCAATGTGAATGACAACAACTGGGCATGACAGCGACAGTGCATGACAGCAACTGATCATGACAGCGACTGTGCATGACAACAACTGTGGAAGACAGCGACTGTGCATGACAGTGACTGTGCATGACAGCAACTGTGCATGACGCCTACTGTGCATGAAAGCAACTGTGCATGACAACACCTGTACAAAACAGCAACTGTGCATTGCCACAACTGTGCAGGATAGCAACTGTGCAAAACAGCAACTGTGCATGACAACAACTGTGCAGGACAGCAACTGTGCATGACAATGACCGTGCATGACAACAGCTGTGTAAGATAGCGATTGTGCAAGACAGCAATTGTGCTTGCCAGCGACTGTGCAGGACAACAACTGTGCATGGCAGCAACTGTGCATGACA
Organism: Chiloscyllium punctatum; assembly: GCF_047496795.1. Taxonomy (NCBI): domain Eukaryota; kingdom Metazoa; phylum Chordata; class Chondrichthyes; order Orectolobiformes; family Hemiscylliidae; genus Chiloscyllium; species Chiloscyllium punctatum. Next base: position 33,972 of record NW_027311109.1, on the reverse strand, counting down.
GAGACTTTGCATGACAACCCCTGTACCAGGCAGCAACTGTGCATTACAACAACTGTGCAAGACAGCAACTGTGCATGACAGCAACTATGCATGACAGCGACTGTGCATGGCAGCAACTGTGCATGAAAACAACAGTGCAAGACAGCAACTGTGCATGACAGCAACTGTGTATGACAGCAACTGTGCAAGACAGCGATTTTGTATTGCAACAACTGTGCAACACAGCAAATGTGCATGACAGCAAATGTGTATGACAGCAACTGTGTATGACAACAACTGTGCAAGACAATGACTGTGCATGACAACAAATGTGCATGACAACAACTGTGCAAGACAGCAACTGTGCATGACAGCGACTGCGCATGACAACTGTGCATGACAACAACTGTGCAAGACAGGTACTGTGCATGACAGCGACTGTGCAAGACATCAACTGTGCATGACAACAACTGTGCAAGACAGCAACTGTGCATGATAACAACTGTGCATGACAACAACTGTGCATGACAGCGACCGTGCATGAAAAAAGCTGTGCAAGATTGCGATTGTGCATGACAGCAACGGTGCTTGACAGCGACTGTGCATGACAATAACTGTGCATGATACAAACTGCTCATGACAACAACTGTGCTTGACAGCGACTGTGCATTGCAACAACTGTGCAAGACAGCGACTGTGCATTGCAACAACTGTGCAACACAGCAAATGTGCATGACAGCAACTGTGCATGACAGCGACTGTGCATGACTGTGACTGTGCATGACAACGACTGTGCAAAGACAGCAACTGGGCATTGCAGCAACTGTGCATGACAGTCACTGTGCATGACAGCGACTGTGCATGACAAAACCTCTGCAAGTCAGCAACTGTGCATGACACCAACAGTGCATGACCGCAACTGTGCAAGACAGCGACTGTACATTGCAACAACTGTGCTGCACAGCAAATGTGCATGACAGCAGCTGTGCATGACAACAACAGTGCAAGACAGCACCTGTCCATGACAGCAACTGTGCATGACAGCGTATGTGCAAGACAACAACTGTGCATGACAACAACTGTGCAAGACAGTGACTGTGCATGACAACAAATGTGCATGACAACAACTGTGCAAGACAGCAACTGTACATGACAATGACTTTGCAAGACAGCGACTGTGAATGACAGCGAATGAGCACGACAACAACTGTGCATGACAGCGAACGTGCATGACAGAAACTGTGCATGATAGCAACTCTGCATGACAACAACTGTGCATGACAACAGCTCTGCAAGACAGCGATTGTGCATGACAACTGTGCATGACAACAACTGTGCAAGTCAGCGATTGTGCATGACAGCGACTGTGCATGACAACAACTGTGCATGACAGCGACAGTGCATGACAAAAATTGTGCATGATAGCAACTGTGCATGACAACAACTGTGCATGGCAACTGCTCTGCAATACAGCGATTGTGCATGACAACTGTGCATGACAATAACTGTGCAAGACAGCAACTGTGCACGACAGCGACTGTGCATGACAACAACTGAGCATGACAACAACTGTGCAAAACAGCGACTGTGCATGACAACAACTGTGCATGATAGCGACTATGCCGGAGAACAACTGTGCAAGACAGAGATTGTTCTTGATAGCGATTGTGCTTGACAGCAACTGTGCATGACAACTGTGCAAGACAACTGCTCTGCAAGACAGCGATTGTGCATGACAACTGTGCATGACAACAATTGTGCAAGACATCAACTGTGCATGACAACAACTGTGCATGACAACAACTTTGCTTGACCACGACTGTGCATGACAACAACTTTTCACGACAACAACTGTTCATGACTACATCTGTGCAAGACAGAGACTGTGCATGACAGCGACTGTGCATGACAACAACTATGCATGACAGCGACTGTGCATGACAATAACTGTGCAAGACAGCGACAGTGCATGACAAAAACTGTGCATGACAGCAACTGCATGACAACAACTGTGCAAGTCAGCAACTGTGCATGACAGCAACTGTGCATGATAGAGACTGTGAATGAGAACAAGTATGCAAGACTGCGACTGTGATTGACAACAACTGTGCAAGACAGCAACTGTGCATGTCAGCGACTGTACATGACAGCGACTGTGCATGACAACAACTGTGCATGACAGCAATTGTGCATGACAACAATTGAGCAAACCAGCAACTGTGCATGACAGCAACTGTGCTTGACAGCGACTGTGCATGACAGCAACTGTGCATGACAACAACTGTGCAAAACAGTGACTGTGCATGACAGCAACTGTGCATGACAGCAATGTGAATGACAACAACTGGGCATGACAGCGACTGTACATGACAGCGACTGTGCATGACAACAACTGTGCACGACAGCAATTGTGCATGACAATAATTGTGCAAACCAGCAACTGTGCATGACAACAACTGTGCATGACAGTGACTGTGCATGGAAACAACTGTGCATGACAACGACACTGCAAGACAACTGCGCAAGACTGCGACTGTGCATGTCAGTGACTGTGCATGACAGCGACTGTGCATGACAACAACTGTGTAAGACAGCGACTGTACATGACAATGACTTTGCAAGACAGCGACTGTGCATGATAGCAACTGTGCATGACAACAACTGTGCATGACAACAGCTCTGCAAGACAGCGATTGTGCATGACAACTGTGCATGACAACAACTGTGCAAGTCAGCGATTGTGCATGACAGCGACTGTGCATGACAACAACTGTGCATGACAGCGACAGTGCATGACAAAAATTGTGCATGATAGCAACTGTGCATGACAACAACTGTGCATGACAACTGCTCTGCAATACAGCGATTGTGCATGACAACTGTGCATGACAATAACTGTGCAAGACAGCAACTGTGCACGACAGCGACTGTGCATGACAACAACTGAGCATGACAACAACTGTGCAAAACAGCGACTGTGCATGACAACAACTGTGCATGATAGCGACTATGCCGGAGAACAACTGTGCAAGACAGAGATTGTTCTTGATAGCGACTGTGCTTGACAGCAACTGTGCATGACAACTGTGCAAGACAACAATTGTGCAAGACATCAACTGTGCATGACAACAACTGTGCATGACAACAACTTTGCTTGACCACGACTGTGCATGACAACAACTTTTCACGACAACAACTGTTCATGACTACATCTGTGCAAGACAGAGACTGTGCATGACAGCGACTGTGCATGACAACAACTATGCATGACAGCGACTGTGCATGACAATAACTGTGCAAGACAGCGACAGTGCATGACAAAAACTGTGCATGACAGCAACTGCATGACAACAACTGTGCAAGTCAGCGATTGTGCATGACAGCGACTGTGCATGACAACAACTGTGCAAGACAGCAACTGTGCATGACAGCAACTGTGCATGATAGAGACTGTGAATGAGAACAAGTAATGAAGAATGCGACTGTGATTGACAACAACTGTGCAAGACAGCAACTGTGCATGTCAGCGACTGTACATGACAGCGACTGTGCATGACAACAACTGTGCATGACAGCAATTGTGCATGACAACAATTGAGCAAACCAGCAACTGTGCATGACAGCAACTGTGCTTGACAGCGACTGTGCATGACAGCAACTGTGCATGACAACAACTGTGCAAAACAGTGACTGTGCATGACAGCAACTGTGCATGACAGCAATGTGAATGACAACAACTGGGCATGACAGCGACAGTGCATGACAGCAACTGATCATGACAGCGACTGTGCATGACAACAACTGTGGAAGACAGCGACTGTGCATGACAGTGACTGTGCATGACAGCAACTGTGCATGACGCCTACTGTGCATGAAAGCAACTGTGCATGACAACACCTGTACAAAACAGCAACTGTGAATTGCCACAACTGTGCAGGATAGCAACTGTGCAAAACAGCAACTGTGCATGACAATGTCCGTGCATGACAACAGCTGTGTAAGATAGCGATTGTGCAAGACAGCAATTGTGCTTGCCAGCGACTGTGCAGGACAACAACTGTGCATGGCAGCAACTGTGCATGACAGAGACTTTGCATGACAACCCCTGTACCAGGCAGCAACTTGCATTACAACAACTGTGCAAGACAGCAACTGTGCATTACAGCAACTATGCATGACAGCGACTGTGCATGGCAGCAACTGTGCATGAAAACAACAGTGCAAGACAGCAACTGTGCATGACAGCAACTGTGTATGACAGAGACTGTGCATGACAAAAACTCTGCAAGTCAGCAACTGTGCATGACACCAACAGTGCATGACAGCAACTGTGCAAGACAGCGATTTTGTATTGCAACAACTGTGCAACACAGCAAATGTGCATGACAGCAAATGTGTATGACAGCAACTGTGTATGACAACAACTGTGCAAGACAATGACTGTGCATGACAACAAATGTGCATGACAACAACTGTGCAAGACAGCAACTGTGCATGACAGCGACTGCGCATGACAACTGTGCATGACAACAACTGTGCAAGACAGGTACTGTGCATGACAGCGACTGTGCAAGACATCAACTGTGCATGACAACAACTATGCAAGACAGCAACTGTGCATGATAACAACTGTGCATGACAACAACTGTGCATGACAGCGACCGTGCATGAAAAAAGCTGTGCAAGATTGCGATTGTGCATGACAGCAACGGTGCTTGACAGCGACTGTGCATGACAATAACTGTGCATGATACAAACTGCTCATGACAACAACTGTGCTTGACAGCGACTGTGCATTGCAACAACTGTGCAAGACAGCGACTGTGCATTGCAACAACTGTGCAACACAGCAAATGTGCATGACAGCAACTGTGCATGACAGTGACTGTGCATGACTGTGACTGTGCATGACAACGACTGTGCAAAGACAGCAACTGGGCATTGCAGCAACTGTGCATGACAGTCACTGTGCATGACAGCGACTGTGCATGACAAAACCTCTGCAAGTCAGCAACTGTGCATGACACCAACAGTGCATGACCGCAACTGTGCAAGACAGCGACTGTACATTGCAACAACTGTGCTGCACAGCAAATGTGCATGACAGCAGCTGTGCATGACAACAACAGTGCAAGACAGCACCTGTCCATGACAGCAACTGTGCATGACAGCGACTGTGCAAGACAACAACTGTGCATGACAACAACTGTGCAAGACAGTGACTGTGCATGACAACAAATGTGCATGACAACAACTGTGCAAGACAGCAACTGTGCATGACATCGACTGCGCATGAAAACTGTGCATGACAACAACTGTGCATGACAACAACTGTGCAAGACAGCAACTGTGCATGATAACAACTGTGCATGACAACAACTGTGCAAGACAGCAACTGTGCATGATAACAACTGTGCATGACAACAACTGTGCAAAACAGCGACTGTGCATGACAACAACTGTGCATGATAGCGACTATGCCGGAGAACAACTGTGCAAGACAGAGATTGTTCTTGATAGCGACTGTGCTTGACAGCAACTGTGCATGACAACTGTGCAAGACAACAATTGTGCAAGACATCAACTGTGCATGACAACAACTGTGCATGACAACAACTTTGCTTGACCACGACTGTGCATGACAACAACTTTTCACGACAACAACTGTTCATGACTACATCTGTGCAAGACAGAGACTGTGCATGACAGCGACTGTGCATGACAACAACTATGCATGAGAGCGACTGTGCATGACAATAACTGTGCAAGACAGCGACAGTGCATGACAAAAACTGTGCATGACAGCAACTGCATGACAACAACTGTGCAAGTCAGCGATTGTGCATGACAGCGACTGTGCATGACAACAACTGTGCAAGACAGCAACTGTGCATGACAGCAACTGTGCATGATAGAGACTGTGAATGAGAACAAGTAATGAAGAATGCGACTGTGATTGACAACAACTGTGCAAGACAGCAACTGTGCATGTCAGCGACTGTACATGACAGCGACTGTGCATGACAACAACTGTGCATGACAGCAATTGTGCATGACAACAATTGAGCAAACCAGCAACTGTGCATGACAGCAACTGTGCTTGACAGCGACTGTGCATGACAGCAACTGTGCATGACAACAACTGTGCAAAACAGTGACTGTGCATGACAGCAACTGTGCATGACAGCAATGTGAATGACAACAACTGGGCATGACAGCGACAGTGCATGACAGCAACTGATCATGACAGTGACTGTGCATGACAACAACTGTGGAAGACAGCGACTGTGCATGACAGTGACTGTGCATGACAGCAACTGTGCATGACGCCTACTGTGCATGAAAGCAACTGTGCATGACAACACCTGTACAAAACAGCAACTGTGAATTGCCACAACTGTGCAGGATAGCAACTGTGCAAAACAGCAACTGTGCATGACAATGTCCGTGCATGACAACAGCTGTGTAAGATAGCGATTGTGCAAGACAGCAATTGTGCTTGCCAGCGACTGTGCAGGACAACAACTGTGCATGGCAGCAACTGTGCATGACAGAGACTTTGCATGACAACCCCTGTACCAGGCAGCAACTTGCATTACAACAACTGTGCAAGACAGCAACTGTGCATTACAGCAACTATGCATGACAGCGACTGTGCATGGCAGCAACTGTGCATGAAAACAACAGTGCAAGACAGCAACTGTGCATGACAGCAACTGTGTATGACAGAGACTGTGCATGACAAAAACTCTGCAAGTCAGCAACTGTGCATGACACCAACAGTGCATGACAGCAACTGTGCAAGACAGCGATTTTGTATTGCAACAACTGTGCAACACAGCAAATGTGCATGACAGCAAATGTGTATGACAGCAACTGTGTATGACAACAACTGTGCAAGACAATGACTGTGCATGACAACAAATGTGCATGACAACAACTGTGCAAGACAGCAACTGTGCATGACAGCGACTGCGCATGACAACTGTGCATGACAACAACTGTGCAAGACAGGTACTGTGCATGACAGCGACTGTGCAAGACATCAACTGTGCATGACAACAACTATGCAAGACAGCAACTGTGCATGATAACAACTGTGCATGACAACAACTGTGCATGACAGCGACCGTGCATGAAAAAAGCTGTGCAAGATTGCGATTGTGCATGACAGCAACGGTGCTTGACAGCGACTGTGCATGACAATAACTGTGCATGATACAAACTGCTCATGACAACAACTGTGCTTGACAGCGACTGTGCATTGCAACAACTGTGCAAGACAGCGACTGTGCATTGCAACAACTGTGCAACACAGCAAATGTGCATGACAGCAACTGTGCATGACAGTGACTGTGCATGACTGTGACTGTGCATGACAACGACTGTGCAAAGACAGCAACTGGGCATTGCAGCAACTGTGCATGACAGTCACTGTGCATGACAGCGACTGTGCATGACAAAACCTCTGCAAGTCAGCAACTGTGCATGACACCAACAGTGCATGACCGCAACTGTGCAAGACAGCGACTGTACATTGCAACAACTGTGCTGCACAGCAAATGTGCATGACAGCAGCTGTGCATGACAACAACAGTGCAAGACAGCACCTGTCCATGACAGCAACTGTGCATGACAGCGACTGTGCATGACTGTGACTGTGCATGACAACGACTGTGCAAAGACAGCAACTGGGCATTGCAGCAACTGTGCATGACAGTCACTGTGCATGACAGCGACTGTGCATGACAAAACCTCTGCAAGTCAGCAACTGTGCATGACACCAACAGTGCATGACCGCAACTGTGCAAGACAGCGACTGTACATTGCAACAACTGTGCTGCACAGCAAATGTGCATGACAGCAGCTGTGCATGACAACAACAGTGCAAGACAGCACCTGTCCATGACAGCAACTGTGCATGACAGCGAATGTGCAAGACAACAACTGTGCATGACAACAACTGTGCAAGACAGTGACTGTGCATGACAACAAATGTGCATGACAACAACTGTGCAAGACAGCAACTGTACATGACAATGACTTTGCAAGACAGCGACTGTGAATGACAGCGAATGAGCACGACAACAACTGTGCATGACAGCGAACGTGCATGACAGAAACTGTGCATGATAGCAACTCTGCATGACAACAACTGTGCATGACAACAGCTCTGCAAGACAGCGATTGTGCATGACAACTGTGCATGACAACAACTGTGCAAGTCAGCGATTGTGCATGACAGCGACTGTGCATGACAACAACTGTGCATGACAGCGACAGTGCATGACAAAAATTGTGCATGATAGCAACTGTGCATGACAACAACTGTGCATGGCAACTGCTCTGCAATACAGCGATTGTGCATGACAACTGTGCATGACAATAACTGTGCAAGACAGCAACTGTGCACGACAGCGACTGTGCATGACAACAACTGAGCATGACAACAACTGTGCAAAACAGCGACTGTGCATGACAACAACTGTGCATGATAGCGACTATGCCGGAGAACAACTGTGCAAGACAGAGATTGTTCTTGATAGCGATTGTGCTTGACAGCAACTGTGCATGACAACTGTGCAAGACAACTGCTCTGCAAGACAGCGATTGTGCATGACAACTGTGCATGACAACAATTGTGCAAGACATCAACTGTGCATGACAACAACTGTGCATGACAACAACTTTGCTTGACCACGACTGTGCATGACAACAACTTTTCACGACAACAACTGTTCATGACTACATCTGTGCAAGACAGAGACTGTGCATGACAGCGACTGTGCATGACAACAACTATGCATGACAGCGACTGTGCATGACAATAACTGTGCAAGACAGCGACAGTGCATGACAAAAACTGTGCATGACAGCAACTGCATGACAACAACTGTGCAAGACAGCAACTGTGCATGACAGCAACTGTGCATGATAGAGACTGTGAATGAGAACAAGTATGCAAGACTGCGACTGTGATTGACAACAACTGTGCAAGACAGCAACTGTGCATGTCAGCGACTGTACATGACAGCGACTGTGCATGACAACAACTGTGCATGACAGCAATTGTGCATGACAACAATTGAGCAAACCAGCAACTGTGCATGACAGCAACTGTGCTTGACAGCGACTGTGCATGACAGCAACTGTGCATGACAGCAACTGTGCATGATAGAGACTGTGAATGAGAACAAGTATGCAAGACTGCGACTGTGATTGACAACAACTGTGCAAGACAGCAACTGTGCATGTCAGCGACTGTACATGACAGCGACTGTGCATGACAACAACTGTGCATGACAGCAATTGTGCATGACAACAATTGAGCAAACCAGCAACTGTGCATGACAGCAACTGTGCTTGACAGCGACTGTGCATGACAGCAACTGTGCATGACAACAACTGTGCAAAACAGTGACTGTGCATGACAGCAACTGTGCATGACAGCAATGTGAATGACAACAACTGGGCATGACAGCGACTGTACATGACAGCGACTGTGCATGACAACAACTGTGCACGACAGCAATTGTGCATGACAATAATTGTGCAAACCAGCAACTGTGCATGACAACAACTGTGCATGACAGTGACTGTGCATGGAAACAACTGTGCATGACAACGACACTGCAAGACAACTGCGCAAGACTGCGACTGTGCATGTCAGTGACTGTGCATGACAGCGACTGTGCATGACAACAACTGTGTAAGACAGCGACTGTACATGACAATGACTTTGCAAGACAGCGACTGTGCATGATAGCAACTGTGCATGACAACAACTGTGCATGACAACAGCTCTGCAAGACAGCGATTGTGCATGACAACTGTGCATGACAACAACTGTGCAAGTCAGCGATTGTGCATGACAGCGACTGTGCATGACAACAACTGTGCATGACAGCGACAGTGCATGACAAAAATTGTGCATGATAGCAACTGTGCATGACAACAACTGTGCATGACAACTGCTCTGCAATACAGCGATTGTGCATGACAACTGTGCATGACAATAACTGTGCAAGACAGCAACTGTGCACGACAGCGACTGTGCATGACAACAACTGAGCATGACAACAACTGTGCAAAACAGCGACTGTGCATGACAACAACTGTGCATGATAGCGACTATGCCGGAGAACAACTGTGCAAGACAGAGATTGTTCTTGATAGCGACTGTGCTTGACAGCAACTGTGCATGACAACTGTGCAAGACAACAATTGTGCAAGACATCAACTGTGCATGACAACAACTGTGCATGACAACAACTTTGCTTGACCACGACTGTGCATGACAACAACTTTTCACGACAACAACTGTTCATGACTACATCTGTGCAAGACAGAGACTGTGCATGACAGCGACTGTGCATGACAACAACTATGCATGAGAGCGACTGTGCATGACAATAACTGTGCAAGACAGCGACAGTGCATGACAAAAACTGTGCATGACAGCAACTGCATGACAACTACTGTGCAAGTCAGCGATTGTGCATGATAGCGACTGTGCATGACAACAACTGTGCAAGACAGCAACTGTGCATGACAGCAACTGTGCATGATAGAGACTGTGAATGAGAACAAGTAATGAAGAATGCGACTGTGATTGACAACAACTGTGCAAGACAGCAACTGTGCATGTCAGCGACTGTACATGACAGCGACTGTGCATGACAACAACTGTGCATGACAGCAATTGTGCATGACAACAATTGAGCAAACCAGCAACTGTGCATGACAGCAACTGTGCTTGACAGCGACTGTGCATGACAGCAACTGTGCATGACAACAACTGTGCAAAACAGTGACTGTGCATGACAGCAACTGTGCATGACAGCAATGTGAATGACAACAACTGGGCATGACAGCGACAGTGCATGACAGCAACTGATCATGACAGTGACTGTGCATGACAACAACTGTGGAAGACAGCGACTGTGCATGACAGTGACTGTGCATGACAGCAACTGTGCATGACGCCTACTGTGCATGAAAGCAACTGTGCATGACAACACCTGTACAAAACAGCAACTGTGAATTGCCACAACTGTGCAGGATAGCAACTGTGCAAAACAGCAACTGTGCATGACAATGTCCGTGCATGACAACAGCTGTGTAAGATAGCGATTGTGCAAGACAGCAATTGTGCTTGCCAGCGACTGTGCAGGACAACAACTGTGCATGGCAGCAACTGTGCATGACAGAGACTTTGCATGACAACCCCTGTACCAGGCAGCAACTTGCATTACAACAACTGTGCAAGACAGCAACTGTGCATTACAGCAACTATGCATGACAGCGACTGTGCATGGCAGCAACTGTGCATGAAAACAACAGTGCAAGACAGCAACTGTGCATGACAGCAACTGTGTATGACAGAGACTGTGCATGACAAAAACTCTGCAAGTCAGCAACTGTGCATGACACCAACAGTGCATGACAGCAACTGTGCAAGACAGCGATTTTGTATTGCAACAACTGTGCAACACAGCAAATGTGCATGACAGCAAATGTGTATGACAGCAACTGTGTATGACAACAACTGTGCAAGACAATGACTGTGCATGACAACAAATGTGCATGACAACAACTGTGCAAGACAGCAACTGTGCATGACAGCGACTGCGCATGACAACTGTGCATGACAACAACTGTGCAAGACAGGTACTGTGCATGACAGCGACTGTGCAAGACATCAACTGTGCATGACAACAACTATGCAAGACAGCAACTGTGCATGATAACAACTGTGCATGACAACAACTGTGCATGACAGCGACCGTGCATGAAAAAAGCTGTGCAAGATTGCGATTGTGCATGACAGCAACGGTGCTTGACAGCGACTGTGCATGACAATAACTGTGCATGATACAAACTGCTCATGACAACAACTGTGCTTGACAGCGACTGTGCATTGCAACAACTGTGCAAGACAGCGACTGTGCATTGCAACAACTGTGCAACACAGCAAATGTGCATGACAGCAACTGTGCATGACAGTGACTGTGCATGACTGTGACTGTGCATGACAACGACTGTGCAAAGACAGCAACTGGGCATTGCAGCAACTGTGCATGACAGTCACTGTGCATGACAGCGACTGTGCATGACAAAACCTCTGCAAGTCAGCAACTGTGCATGACACCAACAGTGCATGACCGCAACTGTGCAAGACAGCGACTGTACATTGCAACAACTGTGCTGCACAGCAAATGTGCATGACAGCAGCTGTGCATGACAACAACAGTGCAAGACAGCACCTGTCCATGACAGCAACTGTGCATGACAGCGACTGTGCAAGACAACAACTGTGCATGACAACAACTGTGCAAGACAGTGACTGTGCATGACAACAAATGTGCATGACAACAACTGTGCATGACATCGACTGCGCATGACATCGACTGCGCATGACAACTGTGCATGACAACAACTGTGCATGACAACAACTGTGCATGACAACAACTGTGCAAGACAGCAACTGTGCATGATAACAACTGTGCATGACAACAACTGTGCATGACAACAACTGTGCAAGACAGCAACTGTGCATGATAACAACTGTGCATGACAACAACTGTGCAAGACAGCAACTGTGCATGATAACAACTGTGCATGACAACAACTGTGCAAAACAGCGACTGTGCATGACAACAACTGTGCATGATAGCGACTATGCCGGAGAACAACTGTGCAAGACAGAGATTGTTCTTGATAGCGACTGTGCTTGACAGCAACTGTGCATGACAACTGTGCAAGACAACAATTGTGCAAGACATCAACTGTGCATGACAACAACTGTGCATGACAACAACTTTGCTTGACCACGACTGTGCATGACAACAACTTTTCACGACAACAACTGTTCATGACTACATCTGTGCAAGACAGAGACTGTGCATGACAGCGACTGTGCATGACAACAACTATGCATGAGAGCGACTGTGCATGACAATAACTGTGCAAGACAGCGACAGTGCATGACAAAAACTGTGCATGACAGCAACTGCATGACAACAACTGTGCAAGTCAGCGATTGTGCATGACAGCGACTGTGCATGACAACAACTGTGCAAGACAGCAACTGTGCATGACAGCAACTGTGCATGATAGAGACTGTGAATGAGAACAAGTAATGAAGAATGCGACTGTGATTGACAACAACTGTGCAAGACAGCAACTGTGCATGTCAGCGACTGTACATGACAGCGACTGTGCATGACAACAACTGTGCATGACAGCAATTGTGCATGACAACAATTGAGCAAACCAGCAACTGTGCATGACAGCAACTGTGCTTGACAGCGACTGTGCATGACAGCAACTGTGCATGACAACAACTGTGCAAAACAGTGACTGTGCATGACAGCAACTGTGCATGACAGCAATGTGAATGACAACAACTGGGCATGACAGCGACAGTGCATGACAGCAACTGATCATGACAGTGACTGTGCATGACAACAACTGTGGAAGACAGCGACTGTGCATGACAGTGACTGTGCATGACAGCAACTGTGCATGACGCCTACTGTGCATGAAAGCAACTGTGCATGACAACACCTGTACAAAACAGCAACTGTGAATTGCCACAACTGTGCAGGATAGCAACTGTGCAAAACAGCAACTGTGCATGACAATGTCCGTGCATGACAACAGCTGTGTAAGATAGCGATTGTGCAAGACAGCAATTGTGCTTGCCAGCGACTGTGCAGGACAACAACTGTGCATGGCAGCAACTGTGCATGACAGAGACTTTGCATGACAACCCCTGTACCAGGCAGCAACTTGCATTACAACAACTGTGCAAGACAGCAACTGTGCATTACAGCAACTATGCATGACAGCGACTGTGCATGGCAGCAACTGTGCATGAAAACAACAGTGCAAGACAGCAACTGTGCATGACAGCAACTGTGTATGACAGAGACTGTGCATGACAAAAACTCTGCAAGTCAGCAACTGTGCATGACACCAACAGTGCATGACAGCAACTGTGCAAGACAGCGATTTTGTATTGCAACAACTGTGCAACACAGCAAATGTGCATGACAGCAAATGTGTATGACAGCAACTGTGTATGACAACAACTGTGCAAGACAATGACTGTGCATGACAACAAATGTGCATGACAACAACTGTGCAAGACAGCAACTGTGCATGACAGCGACTGCGCATGACAACTGTGCATGACAACAACTGTGCAAGACAGGTACTGTGCATGACAGCGACTGTGCAAGACATCAACTGTGCATGACAACAACTATGCAAGACAGCAACTGTGCATGATAACAACTGTGCATGACAACAACTGTGCATGACAGCGACCGTGCATGAAAAAAGCTGTGCAAGATTGCGATTGTGCATGACAGCAACGGTGCTTGACAGCGACTGTGCATGACAATAACTGTGCATGATACAAACTGCTCATGACAACAACTGTGCTTGACAGCGACTGTGCATTGCAACAACTGTGCAAGACAGCGACTGTGCATTGCAACAACTGTGCAACACAGCAAATGTGCATGACAGCAACTGTGCATGACAGTGACTGTGCATGACTGTGACTGTGCATGACAACGACTGTGCAAAGACAGCAACTGGGCATTGCAGCAACTGTGCATGACAGTCACTGTGCATGACAGCGACTGTGCATGACAAAACCTCTGCAAGTCAGCAACTGTGCATGACACCAACAGTGCATGACCGCAACTGTGCAAGACAGCGACTGTACATTGCAACAACTGTGCTGCACAGCAAATGTGCATGACAGCAGCTGTGCATGACAACAACAGTGCAAGACAGCACCTGTCCATGACAGCAACTGTGCATGACAGCGACTGTGCATGACTGTGACTGTGCATGACAACGACTGTGCAAAGACAGCAACTGGGCATTGCAGCAACTGTGCATGACAGTCACTGTGCATGACAGCGACTGTGCATGACAAAACCTCTGCAAGTCAGCAACTGTGCATGACACCAACAGTGCATGACCGCAACTGTGCAAGACAGCGACTGTACATTGCAACAACTGTGCTGCACAGCAAATGTGCATGACAGCAGCTGTGCATGACAACAACAGTGCAAGACAGCACCTGTCCATGACAGCAACTGTGCATGACAGCGAATGTGCAAGACAACAACTGTGCATGACAACAACTGTGCAAGACAGTGACTGTGCATGACAACAAATGTGCATGACAACAACTGTGCAAGACAGCAACTGTACATGACAATGACTTTGCAAGACAGCGACTGTGAATGACAGCGAATGAGCACGACAACAACTGTGCATGACAGCGAACGTGCATGACAGAAACTGTGCATGATAGCAACTCTGCATGACAACAACTGTGCATGACAACAGCTCTGCAAGACAGCGATTGTGCATGACAACTGTGCATGACAACAACTGTGCAAGTCAGCGATTGTGCATGACAGCGACTGTGCATGACAACAACTGTGCATGACAGCGACAGTGCATGACAAAAATTGTGCATGATAGCAACTGTGCATGACAACAACTGTGCATGGCAACTGCTCTGCAATACAGCGATTGTGCATGACAACTGTGCATGACAATAACTGTGCAAGACAGCAACTGTGCACGACAGCGACTGTGCATGACAACAACTGAGCATGACAACAACTGTGCAAAACAGCGACTGTGCATGACAACAACTGTGCATGATAGCGACTATGCCGGAGAACAACTGTGCAAGACAGAGATTGTTCTTGATAGCGATTGTGCTTGACAGCAACTGTGCATGACAACTGTGCAAGACAACTGCTCTGCAAGACAGCGATTGTGCATGACAACTGTGCATGACAACAATTGTGCAAGACATCAACTGTGCATGACAACAACTGTGCATGACAACAACTTTGCTTGACCACGACTGTGCATGACAACAACTTTTCACGACAACAACTGTTCATGACTACATCTGTGCAAGACAGAGACTGTGCATGACAGCGACTGTGCATGACAACAACTATGCATGACAGCGACTGTGCATGACAATAACTGTGCAAGACAGCGACAGTGCATGACAAAAACTGTGCATGACAGCAACTGCATGACAACAACTGTGCAAGTCAGCAACTGTGCATGACAGCAACTGTGCATGATAGAGACTGTGAATGAGAACAAGTATGCAAGACTGCGACTGTGATTGACAACAACTGTGCAAGACAGCAACTGTGCATGTCAGCGACTGTACATGACAGCGACTGTGCATGACAACAACTGTGCATGACAGCAATTGTGCATGACAACAATTGAGCAAACCAGCAACTGTGCATGACAGCAACTGTGCTTGACAGCGACTGTGCATGACAGCAACTGTGCATGACAACAACTGTGCAAAACAGTGACTGTGCATGACAGCAACTGTGCATGACAGCAATGTGAATGACAACAACTGGGCATGACAGCGACTGTACATGACAGCGACTGTGCATGACAACAACTGTGCACGACAGCAATTGTGCATGACAATAATTGTGCAAACCAGCAACTGTGCATGACAACAACTGTGCATGACAGTGACTGTGCATGGAAACAACTGTGCATGACAACGACACTGCAAGACAACTGCGCAAGACTGCGACTGTGCATGTCAGTGACTGTGCATGACAGCGACTGTGCATGACAACAACTGTGTAAGACAGCGACTGTACATGACAATGACTTTGCAAGACAGCGACTGTGCATGATAGCAACTGTGCATGACAACAACTGTGCATGACAACAGCTCTGCAAGACAGCGATTGTGCATGACAACTGTGCATGACAACAACTGTGCAAGTCAGCGATTGTGCATGACAGCGACTGTGCATGACAACAACTGTGCATGACAGCGACAGTGCATGACAAAAATTGTGCATGATAGCAACTGTGCATGACAACAACTGTGCATGACAACTGCTCTGCAATACAGCGATTGTGCATGACAACTGTGCATGACAATAACTGTGCAAGACAGCAACTGTGCACGACAGCGACTGTGCATGACAACAACTGAGCATGACAACAACTGTGCAAAACAGCGACTGTGCATGACAACAACTGTGCAAGACAGCAACTGTGCATGTCAGCGACTGTACATGACAGCGACTGTGCATGACAACAACTGTGCATGACAGCAATTGTGCATGACAACAATTGAGCAAACCAGCAACTGTGCATGACAGCAACTGTGCTTGACAGCGACTGTGCATGACAGCAACTGTGCATGACAACAACTGTGCAAAACAGTGACTGTGCATGACAGCAACTGTGCATGACAGCAATGTGAATGACAACAACTGGGCATGACAGCGACAGTGCATGACAGCAACTGATCATGACAGTGACTGTGCATGACAACAACTGTGGAAGACAGCGACTGTGCATGACAGTGACTGTGCATGACAGCAACTGTGCATGACGCCTACTGTGCATGAAAGCAACTGTGCATGACAACACCTGTACAAAACAGCAACTGTGAATTGCCACAACTGTGCAGGATAGCAACTGTGCAAAACAGCAACTGTGCATGACAATGTCCGTGCATGACAACAGCTGTGTAAGATAGCGATTGTGCAAGACAGCAATTGTGCTTGCCAGCGACTGTGCAGGACAACAACTGTGCATGGCAGCAACTGTGCATGACAGAGACTTTGCATGACAACCCCTGTACCAGGCAGCAACTTGCATTACAACAACTGTGCAAGACAGCAACTGTGCATTACAGCAACTATGCATGACAGCGACTGTGCATGGCAGCAACTGTGCATGAAAACAACAGTGCAAGACAGCAACTGTGCATGACAGCAACTGTGTATGACAGAGACTGTGCATGACAAAAACTCTGCAAGTCAGCAACTGTGCATGACACCAACAGTGCATGACAGCAACTGTGCAAGACAGCGATTTTGTATTGCAACAACTGTGCAACACAGCAAATGTGCATGACAGCAAATGTGTATGACAGCAACTGTGTATGACAACAACTGTGCAAGACAATGACTGTGCATGACAACAAATGTGCATGACAACAACTGTGCAAGACAGCAACTGTGCATGACAGCGACTGCGCATGACAACTGTGCATGACAACAACTGTGCAAGACAGGTACTGTGCATGACAGCGACTGTGCAAGACATCAACTGTGCATGACAACAACTATGCAAGACAGCAACTGTGCATGATAACAACTGTGCATGACAACAACTGTGCATGACAGCGACCGTGCATGAAAAAAGCTGTGCAAGATTGCGATTGTGCATGACAGCAACGGTGCTTGACAGCGACTGTGCATGACAATAACTGTGCATGATACAAACTGCTCATGACAACAACTGTGCTTGACAGCGACTGTGCATTGCAACAACTGTGCAAGACAGCGACTGTGCATTGCAACAACTGTGCAACACAGCAAATGTGCATGACAGCAACTGTGCATGACAGTGACTGTGCATGACTGTGACTGTGCATGACAACGACTGTGCAAAGACAGCAACTGGGCATTGCAGCAACTGTGCATGACAGTCACTGTGCATGACAGCGACTGTGCATGACAAAACCTCTGCAAGTCAGCAACTGTGCATGACACCAACAGTGCATGACCGCAACTGTGCAAGACAGCGACTGTACATTGCAACAACTGTGCTGCACAGCAAATGTGCATGACAGCAGCTGTGCATGACAACAACAGTGCAAGACAGCACCTGTCCATGACAGCAACTGTGCATGACAGCGACTGTGCATGACTGTGACTGTGCATGACAACGACTGTGCAAAGACAGCAACTGGGCATTGCAGCAACTGTGCATGACAGTCACTGTGCATGACAGCGACTGTGCATGACAAAACCTCTGCAAGTCAGCAACTGTGCATGACACCAACAGTGCATGACCGCAACTGTGCAAGACAGCGACTGTACATTGCAACAACTGTGCTGCACAGCAAATGTGCATGACAGCAGCTGTGCATGACAACAACAGTGCAAGACAGCACCTGTCCATGACAGCAACTGTGCATGACAGCGAATGTGCAAGACAACAACTGTGCATGACAACAACTGTGCAAGACAGTGACTGTGCATGACAACAAATGTGCATGACAACAACTGTGCAAGACAGCAACTGTACATGACAATGACTTTGCAAGACAGCGACTGTGAATGACAGCGAATGAGCACGACAACAACTGTGCATGACAGCGAACGTGCATGACAGAAACTGTGCATGATAGCAACTCTGCATGACAACAACTGTGCATGACAACAGCTCTGCAAGACAGCGATTGTGCATGACAACTGTGCATGACAACAACTGTGCAAGTCAGCGATTGTGCATGACAGCGACTGTGCATGACAACAACTGTGCATGACAGCGACAGTGCATGACAAAAATTGTGCATGATAGCAACTGTGCATGACAACAACTGTGCATGGCAACTGCTCTGCAATACAGCGATTGTGCATGACAACTGTGCATGACAATAACTGTGCAAGACAGCAACTGTGCACGACAGCGACTGTGCATGACAACAACTGAGCATGACAACAACTGTGCAAAACAGCGACTGTGCATGACAACAACTGTGCATGATAGCGACTATGCCGGAGAACAACTGTGCAAGACAGAGATTGTTCTTGATAGCGATTGTGCTTGACAGCAACTGTGCATGACAACTGTGCAAGACAACTGCTCTGCAAGACAGCGATTGTGCATGACAACTGTGCATGACAACAATTGTGCAAGACATCAACTGTGCATGACAACAACTGTGCATGACAACAACTTTGCTTGACCACGACTGTGCATGACAACAACTTTTCACGACAACAACTGTTCATGACTACATCTGTGCAAGACAGAGACTGTGCATGACAGCGACTGTGCATGACAACAACTATGCATGACAGCGACTGTGCATGACAATAACTGTGCAAGACAGCGACAGTGCATGACAAAAACTGTGCATGACAGCAACTGCATGACAACAACTGTGCAAGTCAGCAACTGTGCATGACAGCAACTGTGCATGATAGAGACTGTGAATGAGAACAAGTATGCAAGACTGCGACTGTGATTGACAACAACTGTGCAAGACAGCAACTGTGCATGTCAGCGACTGTACATGACAGCGACTGTGCATGACAACAACTGTGCATGACAGCAATTGTGCATGACAACAATTGAGCAAACCAGCAACTGTGCATGACAGCAACTGTGCTTGACAGCGACTGTGCATGACAGCAACTGTGCATGACAACAACTGTGCAAAACAGTGACTGTGCATGACAGCAACTGTGCATGACAGCAATGTGAATGACAACAACTGGGCATGACAGCGACTGTACATGACAGCGACTGTGCATGACAACAACTGTGCACGACAGCAATTGTGCATGACAATAATTGTGCAAACCAGCAACTGTGCATGACAACAACTGTGCATGACAGTGACTGTGCATGGAAACAACTGTGCATGACAACGACACTGCAAGACAACTGCGCAAGACTGCGACTGTGCATGTCAGTGACTGTGCATGACAGCGACTGTGCATGACAACAACTGTGTAAGACAGCGACTGTACATGACAATGACTTTGCAAGACAGCGACTGTGCATGATAGCAACTGTGCATGACAACAACTGTGCATGACAACAGCTCTGCAAGACAGCGATTGTGCATGACAACTGTGCATGACAACAACTGTGCAAGTCAGCGATTGTGCATGACAGCGACTGTGCATGACAACAACTGTGCATGACAGCGACAGTGCATGACAAAAATTGTGCATGATAGCAACTGTGCATGACAACAACTGTGCATGACAACTGCTCTGCAATACAGCGATTGTGCATGACAACTGTGCATGACAATAACTGTGCAAGACAGCAACTGTGCACGACAGCGACTGTGCATGACAACAACTGAGCATGACAACAACTGTGCAAAACAGCGACTGTGCATGACAACAACTGTGCATGATAGCGACTATGCCGGAGAACAACTGTGCAAGACAGAGATTGTTCTTGATAGCGACTGTGCTTGACAGCAACTGTGCATGACAACTGTGCAAGACAACAATTGTGCAAGACATCAACTGTGCATGACAACAACTGTGCATGACAACAACTTTGCTTGACCACGACTGTGCATGACAACAACTTTTCACGACAACAACTGTTCATGACTACATCTGTGCAAGACAGAGACTGTGCATGACAGCGACTGTGCATGACAACAACTATGCATGAGAGCGACTGTGCATGACAATAACTGTGCAAGACAGCGACAGTGCATGACAAAAACTGTGCATGACAGCAACTGCATGACAACAACTGTGCAAGTCAGCGATTGTGCATGACAGCGACTGTGCATGACAACAACTGTGCAAGACAGCAACTGTGCATGACAGCAACTGTGCATGATAGAGACTGTGAATGAGAACAAGTAATGAAGAATGCGACTGTGATTGACAACAACTGTGCAAGACAGCAACTGTGCATGTCAGCGACTGTACATGACAGCGACTGTGCATGACAACAACTGTGCATGACAGCAATTGTGCATGACAACAATTGAGCAAACCAGCAACTGTGCATGACAGCAACTGTGCTTGACAGCGACTGTGCATGACAGCAACTGTGCATGACAACAACTGTGCAAAACAGTGACTGTGCATGACAGCAACTGTGCATGACAGCAATGTGAATGACAACAACTGGGCATGACAGCGACAGTGCATGACAGCAACTGATCATGACAGCGACTGTGCATGACAACAACTGTGGAAGACAGCGACTGTGCATGACAGTGACTGTGCATGACAGCAACTGTGCATGACGCCTACTGTGCATGAAAGCAACTGTGCATGACAACACCTGTACAAAACAGCAACTGTGAATTGCCACAACTGTGCAGGATAGCAACTGTGCAAAACAGCAACTGTGCATGACAATGTCCGTGCATGACAACAGCTGTGTAAGATAGCGATTGTGCAAGACAGCAATTGTGCTTGCCAGCGACTGTGCAGGACAACAACTGTGCATGGCAGCAACTGTGCATGACAGAGACTTTGCATGACAACCCCTGTACCAGGCAGCAACTTGCATTACAACAACTGTGCAAGACAGCAACTGTGCATTACAGCAACTATGCATGACAGCGACTGTGCATGGCAGCAACTGTGCATGAAAACAACAGTGCAAGACAGCAACTGTGCATGACAGCAACTGTGTATGACAGAGACTGTGCATGACAAAAACTCTGCAAGTCAGCAACTGTGCATGACACCAACAGTGCATGACAGCAACTGTGCAAGACAGCGATTTTGTATTGCAACAACTGTGCAACACAGCAAATGTGCATGACAGCAAATGTGTATGACAGCAACTGTGTATGACAACAACTGTGCAAGACAATGACTGTGCATGACAACAAATGTGCATGACAACAACTGTGCAAGACAGCAACTGTGCATGACAGCGACTGCGCATGACAACTGTGCATGACAACAACTGTGCAAGACAGGTACTGTGCATGACAGCGACTGTGCAAGACATCAACTGTGCATGACAACAACTATGCAAGACAGCAACTGTGCATGATAACAACTGTGCATGACAACAACTGTGCATGACAGCGACCGTGCATGAAAAAAGCTGTGCAAGATTGCGATTGTGCATGACAGCAACGGTGCTTGACAGCGACTGTGCATGACAATAACTGTGCATGATACAAACTGCTCATGACAACAACTGTGCTTGACAGCGACTGTGCATTGCAACAACTGTGCAAGACAGCGACTGTGCATTGCAACAACTGTGCAACACAGCAAATGTGCATGACAGCAACTGTGCATGACAGTGACTGTGCATGACTGTGACTGTGCATGACAACGACTGTGCAAAGACAGCAACTGGGCATTGCAGCAACTGTGCATGACAGTCACTGTGCATGACAGCGACTGTGCATGACAAAACCTCTGCAAGTCAGCAACTGTGCATGACACCAACAGTGCATTACCGCAACTGTGCAAGACAGCGACTGTACATTGCAACAACTGTGCTGCACAGCAAATGTGCATGACAGCAGCTGTGCATGACAACAACAGTGCAAGACAGCACCTGTCCATGACAGCAACTGTGCATGACAGCGACTGTGCAAGACAACAACTGTGCATGACAACAACTGTGCAAGACAGTGACTGTGCATGACAACAAATGTGCATGACAACAACTGTGCAAGACAGCAACTGTGCATGACATCGACTGCGCATGACAACTGTGCATGACAACAACTGTGCATGACAGCGACTGTGCAAGACATCAACTGTGCATGACAACAACTGTGCAAGACAGCAACTGTGCATGATAACAACTGTGCATGACAACAACTGTGCAAGACAGCAACTGTGCATGATAACAACTGTGCATGACAACAACTGTGCAAAACAGCGACTGTGCATGACAACAACTGTGCATGATAGCGACTATGCCGGAGAACAACTGTGCAAGACAGAGATTGTTCTTGATAGCGACTGTGCTTGACAGCAACTGTGCATGACAACTGTGCAAGACAACAATTGTGCAAGACATCAACTGTGCATGACAACAACTGTGCATGACAACAACTTTGCTTGACCACGACTGTGCATGACAACAACTTTTCACGACAACAACTGTTCATGACTACATCTGTGCAAGACAGAGACTGTGCATGACAGCGACTGTGCATGACAACAACTATGCATGACAGCGACTGTGCATGACAATAACTGTGCAAGACAGCGACAGTGCATGACAAAAACTGTGCATGACAGCAACTGCATGACAACAACTGTGCAAGTCAGCGATTGTGCATGACAGCGACTGTGCATGACAACAACTGTGCAAGACAGCAACTGTGCATGACAGCAACTGTGCATGATAGAGACTGTGAATGAGAACAAGTAATGAAGAATGCGACTGTGATTGACAACAACTGTGCAAGACAGCAACTGTGCATGTCAGCGACTGTACATGACAGCGACTGTGCATGACAACAACTGTGCATGACAGCAATTGTGCATGACAACAATTGAGCAAACCAGCAACTGTGCATGACAGCAACTGTGCTTGACAGCGACTGTGCATGACAGCAACTGTGCATGACAACAACTGTGCAAAACAGTGACTGTGCATGACAGCAACTGTGCATGACAGCAATGTGAATGACAACAACTGGGCATGACAGCGACAGTGCATGACAGCAACTGATCATGACAGCGACTGTGCATGACAACAACTGTGGAAGACAGCGACTGTGCATGACAGTGACTGTGCATGACAGCAACTGTGCATGACGCCTACTGTGCATGAAAGCAACTGTGCATGACAACACCTGTACAAAACAGCAACTGTGAATTGCCACAACTGTGCAGGATAGCAACTGTGCAAAACAGCAACTGTGCATGACAATGTCCGTGCATGACAACAGCTGTGTAAGATAGCGATTGTGCAAGACAGCAATTGTGCTTGCCAGCGACTGTGCAGGACAACAACTGTGCATGGCAGCAACTGTGCATGACAGAGACTTTGCATGACAACCCCTGTACCAGGCAGCAACTTGCATTACAACAACTGTGCAAGACAGCAACTGTGCATTACAGCAACTATGCATGACAGCGACTGTGCATGGCAGCAACTGTGCATGAAAACAACAGTGCAAGACAGCAACTGTGCATGACAGCAACTGTGTATGACAGAGACTGTGCATGACAAAAACTCTGCAAGTCAGCAACTGTGCATGACACCAACAGTGCATGACAGCAACTGTGCATGACAGCGATTTTGTATTGCAACAACTGTGCAACACAGCAAATGTGCATGACAGCAAATGTGTATGACAGCAACTGTGTATGACAACAACTGTGCAAGACAATGACTGTGCATGACAACAAATGTGCATGACAACAACTGTGCAAGACAGCAACTGTGCATGACAGCGACTGCGCATGACAACTGTGCATGACAACAACTGTGCAAGACAGGTACTGTGCGTGACAGCGACTGTGCAAGACATCAACTGTGCATGACAACAACTATGCAAGACAGCAACTGTGCATGATAACAACTGTGCATGACAACAACTGTGCATGACAGCGACCGTGCATGAAAAAAGCTGTGCAAGATTGCGATTGTGCATGACAGCAACGGTGCTTGACAGCGACTGTGCATGACAATAACTGTGCATGATACAAACTGCTCATGACAACAACTGTGCTTGACAGCGACTGTGCATTGCAACAACTGTGCAAGACAGCGACTGTGCATTGCAACAACTGTGCAACACAGCAAATGTGCATGACAGCAACTGTGCATGACAGTGACTGTGCATGACTGTGACTGTGCATGACAACGACTGTGCAAAGACAGCAACTGGGCATTGCAGCAACTGTGCATGACAGTCACTGTGCATGACAGCGACTGTGCATGACAAAACCTCTGCAAGTCAGCAACTGTGCATGACACCAACAGTGCATGACCGCAACTGTGCAAGACAGCGACTGTACATTGCAACAACTGTGCTGCACAGCAAATGTGCATGACAGCAGCTGTGCATGACAACAACAGTGCAAGACAGCACCTGTCCATGACAGCAACTGTGCATGACAGCGACTGTGCAAGACAACAACTGTGCATGACAACAACTGTGCAAGACAGTGACTGTGCATGACAACAAATGTGCATGACAACAACTGTGCAAGACAGCAACTGTGCATGACATCGACTGCGCATGACAACTGTGCATGACAACAACTGTGCATGACAGCGACTGTGCAAGACATCAACTGTGCATGACAACAACTGTGCAAGACAGCAACTGTGCATGATAACAACTGTGCATGACAATAACTGTGCAAGACAGCAACTGTGCATGATAACAACTGTGCATGACAACAACTGTGCATGACAGCGACCGTGCATGAAAACAGCTGTGCAAGATAGCGATTATGCATGACAGCAACTGTGCTTGACAGCGACTGTGCATGACAATAACTGTGCATGACAAAAACTGCTCATGACAACAACTGTGCTTGACAGCGACTGTGCATTGCAACAACTGTGCAAGACAGCGACTGTGCATGACTGCGATTGTGCATGACAACAACTGTGCATGACAGTGACTGTGCATGACAGCGACTGTGCATGGCAACAACTGTGCATGACAGTGACTGTGCATGACAGCGATTGTGCTTGACAGCATCTGTGCATAACAGCGACTGAGCATGGCAACAACTGTGCATGACAGCGACTGTGCTTGACTGCATCTGTGTATGACAGCGACTGTGAATGACAACAACTGTGCATGACAGTGACTGTGCATGACAGCGACGGTGCATGACAGCAACTGTGCAAGACAGCGACTGTACATTGCAACAACTGTGCAGCACAGCAAATGTGCATGACAGCAACTGTGCATGACAGTGACTATGCATGACAACGCCTGTGCAAAACAGCAACTGGGCATGACAGCAACTGTGTATGACAGCGACTGTGCAAGACAACAACTGTGCATGGCAACAACTGTTCAAGACAAGTACTGTGCATGACAGCGACAGTGCATGACAACAACTGTGCATGACAGCGACCGTGCATGACAACAGCTGTGCAAGATAGTGATTGTGCATGACAGCAACTGTGCTTGACAGCGACTGAAATGACAACAACTGTGCTTAACAAAAACTTCTCATGACAACGACTGTGCAAGACAGCGATTGTGCATGACATCAACTGTGCATGACAGTGACTGTGCATGACAGCGACTGTACATGACAGACAATATGCAAGACAGCGACTGTGCTTGACAGAATCTGTGCATGACAGCAACTGTGCATGACAGCGACTGTGCATGACAGCGACTGTGCTTGACTGCATCTGTGCATGACAGCGACTGTGTATGACAACAACTGTGCATGACAACAAATGTGCATGATAAACAACTGTTCAAGATAGCGACTGTGCATGACAGCAACTGTGCATGACAGCGACTGTGCATGACAACAACTGTGCATGACAACAACTGTGCATGATAACAACTGTGCAAGTGAGCGACTAGGCATGACAACAACTGTGCAGGACAGCAACTGTGCATGATAGCGACTGTGAATAAGAACAAGTGTGCAAGACTGCGACTGTGATTGACAACAACTGTGCAAGACAGCAACTGTGCATGTCAGCGACTGTACATGACAGCGACTGTGCATGACAACAACTGTGCATGACAGCAATTGTGCATGACAATAATTGTGCAAACCAGCAACTGTGCATGACAACAACTGTGCATGACAGTGACTGTGCATGGAAACAATTGTGCAAAACAGCGACTGTGCATGACAAAAACAGCGCAAAACAGCGACTGTGAATGACAGCGACTGTGCATGACTGCAACTGTGCATGACAGCGACTGTGCAAGACAGCAACTGTCATTAAAGCAACTGTGCATGATAACAAGTATGCAAGACCATGACTGTGCATGACAACAACTGTGCATGACAGCAAATGCACATGACAGAAACTGTGCATGACAACAACTGTGCAAAACAGTGACTGTGCATGACAGCGACTGTACATGACAGCAACTGTGCATGACAACAACTGTGCAAAACAGCGACTGTGCATGACAAAAACAGCGCAAAACAGCGACTGTGCATGACAGCGACTGTGCATGACAGCAACTGTCATTAAAGCAACTGTGCATGACAACAAGTATGCAAGACCATGACTGTGCATGACAACAACTGTGCATGACAGCAAATGCACATGACAGCAACTGCGCATGACAACAACTGTGCATGACAACAACTGTGCATCACAGCAACTGTACATGACAGCAACTGTGCCTGACAACAACTGTGCATCACAGCAACTGTACATGACAGCAACTGTGCATGACAACAACTGTGCATGACAGCGAATGTGCTTGAAAACGACTGTGCATGACAACAACTGTGCAAGACAGCGACAGCTCATGACAAAAACTGTCCAAGACAGCAACTCTGCATGACAGTGACTGTGAATGACAACAACTGGGCATGACAGCGACTGTGCATGACAACAACTGTGGAAGACAGCGAACGTGCATGACAGTGACTGTGCATGAAAACAATTGTGCATGACAGCGACTGTGCAGGACAACAACTGTGCATGACAACAACTGTGCAAAACAGCGACTGTGCATGAAGGCAACTGTGCATGACAGCAACTGTGCAAGACAGCGACTGTGCATGACAGCAACTATTCATGACGGCAACTATGCATGACAACAACTGTGCAAGACAGTGACTGTGCATGGAAACAACTGTGCATGACAACGACACTGCAAGACAACTGCGCAAGACTGCGACTGTGCATGTCAGTGACTGTGCATGACAGTGACTGTGCATGACAACAACTGTGTAAGGCAGCGACTGTACATGACAATGACTTTGCAAGACAGCAACTGTGAATGACAGCGAATGAGCATGACAACAACTGTGCATGACAGCGACAGTGCATGACAACTGTGCATGACATAAATTGTGCATAATAGCAACTGTGCATGACAACAACTGTGCATGACAACAACTGTGCATGACAACTGTGCAAACCAGCAACTGTGCATGACAGTAACTGTGCTTGACAGTGACTGTGTATGATAACAACTGTGCAAGACAGCGACTGTGTATGATAACAACTGTGCAAGACAGCGACTGTGCATGACAAAAACAGCGCAAAACAGCGACTGTGCACGACAGTGACAGTGCATTACAGCAACTGTGCATGACAACAAATGTGCATGATAAACAACTGTTCAAGATAGCGACTGTGCATGACAGCAACTGTGCATGACAGCGACTGTGCATGACAACAACTGTGCATGACAACAACTGTGCATGATAACAACTGTGCAAGTGAGTGACTAGGCATGACAACAACTGTGCAAGACAGCAACTGTGCATGATAGCGACTGTGAATGAGAACAAGTGTGCAAGACTGCGACTGTGATTGACAACAACTGTGCAAGACAGCAACTGTGCATGTCAGCGACTGTACATGACAGCGACTGTGCATGACAACAACTGTGCATGACAGCAATTGTGCATGAAAATAATTGTGCAAACCAGCAACTGTGCATGACAACAACTGTGCATGACAGTGACTGTGCATGGAAACAACTGTGCATGACAACGACACTGCAAGACAACTGCGCAAGACTGCGACTGTGCATGTCAGTGACTGTGCATGACAGCGACTGTGCATGACAACAACTGTGTAAGACAGCGACTGTACATGACAATGACTTTGCAAGACAGCGACTGTGAATGACAGCGAATGAGCACGACAACAACTGTGCACGACAGCGAAAGTGCATGACAGAAACTGTGCATGATAGCAACTCTGCATGACAACAACTGTGCATGACAACAGCTCTGCAAGACAGCGATTGTGCATGACAACTGTGCATGACAACAACTGTGCAAGTCAGCGATTGTGCATGACAGCGACTGTGCATGACAACAACTGTGCATGACAGCGACAGTGCATGACAAAAATTGTGCATGATAGCAACTGTGCATGACAACAACTGTGCATGACAACTGCTCTGCAATACAGCGATTGTGCATGACAACTGTGCATGACAATAACTGTGCATGACAGCAACTGTGCACGACAGCGACTGTGCATGACAACAACTGAGCATGACAACAACTGTGCAAAACAGCGACTGTGCATGACAACAACTGTGCATGATAGCGACTATGCCGGAGAACAACTGTGCAAGACAGAGATTGTTCTTGATAGCGACTGTGCTTGACAGCAACTGTGCATGACAACTGTGCAAGACAACTGCTCTGCAAGACAGCGATTGTGCATGACAACTGTGCATGACAACAATTGTGCAAGACATCAACTGTGCATGACAACAACTGTGCATGACAACAACTTTGCTTGACCACGACTGTGCATGACAACAACTTTTCACGACAACAACTGTTCATGACTACATCTGTGCAAGACAGAGACTGTGCATGACAGCGACTGTGCATGACAACAACTATGCATGACAGCGACTGTGCATGACAATAACTGTGCAAGACAGCGACAGTGCATGACAAAAACTGTGCATGACAGCAACTGCATGACAACAACTGTGCAAGTCAGCGATTGTGCATGACAGCGACTGTGCATGACAACAACTGTGCAAGACAGCAACTGTGCATGACAGCAACTGTGCATGATAGAGACTGTGAATGAGAACAAGTATGCAAGACTGCGACTGTGATTGACAACAACTGTGCAAGACAGCAACTGTGCATGTCAGCGACTGTACATGACAGCGACTGTGCATGCCAACAACTGTGCATGACAGCAATTGTGCATGACAACAATTGAGCAAACCAGCAACTGTGCATGACAGCAACTGTGCTTGACAGCGACTGTGCATGACAGCAACTGTGCATGACAACAACTGTGCAAAACAGTGACTGTGCATGACAGCAACTGTGCATGACAGCAATGTGAATGACAACAACTGGGCATGACAGCGACAGTGCATGACAGCAACTGATCATGACAGCGACTGTGCATGACAACAACTGTGGAAGACAGCGACTGTGCATGACAGTGACTGTGCATGACAGCAACTGTGCATGACGCCTACTGTGTATGAAAGCAACTGTGCATGACAACACCTGTACAAAACAGCAACTGTGCATTGCCACAACTGTGCAGGATAGCAACTGTGCAAAACAGCAACTGTGCATGACAACAACTGTGCAGGACAGCAACTGTGCATGACAATGACCGTGCATGACAACAGCTGTGTAAGATAGCGATTGTGCAAGACAGCAATTGTGCTTGCCAGCGACTGTGCAGGACAACAACTGTGCATGGCAGCAACTGTGCATGACAGAGACTTTGCATGACAACCCCTGTACCAGGCAGCAACTGTGCATTACAACAACTGTGCAAGACAGCAACTGTGCATGACAGCAACTATGCATGACAGCGACTGTGCATGGCAGCAACTGTGCATGAAAACAACAGTGCAAGACAGCAACTGTGCATGACAGCAACTGTGTATGACAGAGACTGTGCATGACAAAAACTCTGCAAGTCAGCAACTGTGCATGACACCAACAGTGCATGACGGCAACAGTGCAAGACAGCGATTTTGTATTGCAACAACTGTGCAACACAGCAAATGTGCATGACAGCAAATGTGTATGACAGCAACTGTGTATGACAACAACTGTGCAAGACAATGACTGTGCATGACAACAAATGTGCATGACAACAACTGTGCAAGACAGCAACTGTGCATGACAGCGACTGCGCATGACAACTGTGCATGACAACAACTGTGCAAGACAGCAACTGTGCATGACAGCGACTGTGCAAGACATCAACTGTGCATGACAACAACTGTGCAAGACAGCAACTGTGCATGATAACAACTGTGCATGACAACAACTGTGCATGACAGCGACCGTGCATGAAAAAAGCTGTGCAAGATTGCGATTGTGCATGACAGCAACGGTGCTTGACAGCGACTGTGCATGACAATAACTGTGCATGATACAAACTGCTCATGACAACAACTGTGCTTGACAGCGACTGTGCATTGCAACAACTGTGCAAGACAGCGACTGTGCATTGCAACAACTGTGCAACACAGCAAATGTGCATGACAGCAACTGTGCATGACAGCGACTGTGCATGACTGTGACTGTGCATGACAACGACTGTGCAAAGACAGCAACTGGGCATTGCAGCAACTGTGCATGACAGTCACTGTGCATGACAGCGACTGTGCATGACAAAACCTCTGCAAGTCAGCAACTGTGCATGACACCAACAGTGCATGACCGCAACTGTGCAAGACAGCGACTGTACATTGCAACAACTGTGCTGCACAGCAAATGTGCATGACAGCAGCTGTGCATGACAACAACAGTGCAAGACAGCACCTGTCCATGACAGCAACTGTGCATGACAGCGACTGTGCAAGACAACAACTGTGCATGACAACAACTGTGCAAGACAGTGACTGTGCATGACAACAAATGTGCATGACAACAACTGTGCAAGACAGCAACTGTGCATGACAGCGACTGTGCAAGACATCAACTGTGCATGACAACAACTGTGCAAGACAGCAACTGTGCATGATAACAACTGTGCATGACAACAACTGTGCAAGACAGCAACTGTGCATGATAACAACTGTGCATGACAACAACTGTGCATGACAGCGACCGTGCATGAAAACAGCTGTGCAAGATAG
Organism: Chiloscyllium punctatum; assembly: GCF_047496795.1. Lineage (NCBI taxonomy): Eukaryota > Metazoa > Chordata > Chondrichthyes > Orectolobiformes > Hemiscylliidae > Chiloscyllium > Chiloscyllium punctatum. The sequence continues at coordinate 1,670 of NW_027311109.1, read as the reverse complement.
CGATTATGCATGACAGCAACTGTGCTTGACAGCGACTGTGCATTGCAACAACTGTGCAAGACAGCGACTGTGCATGACTGCGATTGTGCATGACAACAACTGTGCATGACAGTGACTGTGCATGACAGCGACTGTGCATGGCAACAACTGTGCATGACAGTGACTGTGCATGACAGCGATTGTGCTTGACAGCATCTGTGCATAGCAGCGACTGAGCATGGCAACAACTGTGCATGACAGCGACTGTGCATGACAGCGACTGTGCATGACAGCGACTTTGCAAGACATCAACTGTGCATGATAACAACTGTGCATGACAGCGACTGTGCATGACAGCAACAGTGCATGGCCGCCACTGTGCAGGAGAGCAACTGTGCATAACAGCAACTGTGCATGACAACAACTGTGCAAGACAGCAACTGTGCATGACAACGACCGTGCATGACAACAGCTGTGCAAGATAGCGATTGTGCAAGACAGCAAGTGTGCATGACACCGACTGTGCATGACAACAACTGTGCATGACAGCAACTGTGCATGAACACAACAGTGCAAGACAGCAACTGTGCATGACACTGACTGTGCATGACAGAGACTTTGAATGACAACCCCTGTACAAGACAGCAACTGTGCATTACAACAACTGTGCAAGATAGCAACTGAGCATTACAGCAATTATGCATGACAGCGACTGTGCATGGCAGTAACTGTGCATGAAAACAACAGCGCAAGACAGCAACTGTGCATGACAGCAACTGTGTATGGCAGCGACTGTGCATGACAACAACTCTGCAAGTCAGCAACTGTGCATGACACCAACAGTGCATGACCGCAACTGTGCAAGACAGCGACTGTACATTGCAACAACTGTGCTGCACAGCAAATGTGCATGACAGCAGCTGTGCATGACAACAACAGTGCAAGACAGCAACTGTCCATGACAGCAACTGTGCATGACAGCGACTGTGCAAGACAACAACTGTGCATGACAACAACTGTGCAAGACAGTGACTGTGCTTGACAACAAATGTGCATGACAACAACTGTGCAAGACAGCAACTGTGCATGACATCAACTGCGCATGACAACTGTGCATGACAACAACTGTGCAAGACAGCAACTGTGCATGACAGCGACTGTGCAAGACATCAACTGTGCATGACAACAACTGTGCAAGACAGCAACTGTGCATGATAACAACTGTGCATGACAACAACTGTGCATGACAACAACTGTGCATGACAGCGACCGTGCATGAAAACAGCTGTGCAAGATAGCGATTATGCATGACAGCAACTGTGCTTGACAGCGACTGTGCATGACAATAACTGTGCATGACAAAAACTGCTCATGACAACAACTGTGCTTGACAGCGACTGTGCATTGCAAGAACTGTGCAAGACAGCGACTGTGCATGACTGCGATTGTGCATGACAACGACTGTGCATGACAGTGACTGTGCATGACAGCGACTGTGCATGGCAACAACTGTGCATGACAGTGACTGTGCATGACAGCGATTGTGCTTGACAGCATCTGTGCATAACAGCGACTGAGCATGGCAACAACTGTGCATGACAGCGACTGTGCATGACAGCGACTGTGCTTGACTGCATCTGTGCATGACAGCGACTGTGTATGACAACAACTGTGCATGACAGTGACTGTGC
>NW_027311108.1:30000-35582 GCF_047496795.1 Chiloscyllium punctatum | reverse complement strand
TCTTTCGCCCACCCCTCTCTCTCTCTCGCCCTTTCTCACCCCCCCTCTCTCCCTCTCTCGTCCCCTCTCTCTCTCGCCCTCTCTCGCCCCTCTCTCTCTCTCTCTTTCGCCCTCTCTCTCCCTCTCTCTTCCTTTCTCTCTCTTTCTTTCTCTCTCTCTCTCGCCTCTCTCTCTCTCTCGCCCTCTCTCTCTCTCGCCCTCTCTCTCTCTCTCGCCCCCTCTCTCTCTCTCTCGCCATCTCTCTCTCTCTGTCTCTCGCCCTCTCTGTCTTCGCCCTCTGTCCCTCTCTCTCTCGCTCTCTCTCTCTCTCTCTCTCTCGCCCTCTCTCTCTCACTCTCGCCCCCCTCTCTCTCGCCCCCCCCTCTCTCTCTCTCTCTCTTGCCCCCTCTTTCGCCCCCCTCTCTCTCTCCTCTCGCCCCTTTCTCACCCCCCCCTCTCCCTCTCTCGTCCCCTCTCTCTCTCGCCCTCTCTAGCCCCTCTCTCTCTCTCACTTTCGCCCTCTCTCTCCCCTCTCTCTTCCTTTCTCTCTCTTTCTCTCTCTCTCTCTCTCACCCTCTCTCTCTCTCGCCCCCTCGCTCTCTCGCCATCCCTCTCTCTCTCTCTCGCCCCCCCTCTCTCTCACCCCCCCTCTCTCGCCCCCTCTCTCTCTCGCCCCCCCTCTTGCCCCCCCTCTCTCTCTCGCCCTCTCTCTCTCTCCCCCTCTCTTTCTCTCTCTCTCTCTCTCTCACCCCCTCTCTCTCTGTCTCTCTCTCTCTCTCTCGCCCTCTGTCTCTCTCTCTCTCGCCCTCTCTCTCTCACTCTCGCCCCCCCCCCCTCTTTCTCGCCCCCTTTCTCTCTCTCTCTTGCCCCCTCTTTCGCCCCCACTCTCTCTCTCTCGCCCTTTCTCACCCCCCTCTCTCCCTCTCTCGTCCGCTCTCTCTCTCGCCCTCTCTCGCCCCTCTCTCTCTCTCTCTTTCGCCCTCTCTCTCCCTCTCTCTTCCTTTCTCTGTCTTTCTTTCTCTCTCTCTCTCGCCCTCTCTCTCTCTCTCGCCCTCTCTCTCGCTCGCCCCTCTCTCTCTCTCGCCCTCTCTCTCTCTCTCTCGCCCCCTATCTCTCGCCATCCCTCTCTCTCCCTCTCTTGGCCCCCCCTCTCTCTCGCCCCCTCTCTCTCGCCCCCCCTCTCTCTTTCTCGCCCCCCCCTCTTGCCCCCCTCTCTTTCTCGCCCTATCTCTCTCTCGCCCTCTCTCTCTCTCGCCCTCTCTCTCTCTCCCCCTCTCGTTCTCTCTCTCCCTCTCTCTCTCTCTCACCCCCTCTCTCTCTGTCTCTCTCTCTCTCTCTCTCGCCCCCCCTCTCTCTCTCTCTCTTGCCCCCTCTTTCGCCCACCCCTCTCTCTCTCTCGCCCTTTCTCACCCCCCCTCTCTCCCTCTCTCGTCCCCTCTCTCTCTCGCCCTCTCTCGCCCCTCTCTCTCTCTCTCTTTCGCCCTCTCTCTCCCTCTCTCTTCCTTTCTCTCTCTTTCTTTCTCTCTCTCTCTCGCCCTCTCTCTCTCTCTCGCCCTCTCTCTCTCTCGCCCTCTCTCTCTCTCTCGCCCCCTCTCTCTCTCTCTCGCCATCTCTCTCTCTCTGTCTCTCGCCCTCTCTGTCTTTCGCCCTCTGTCCCTCTCTCTCTCGCTCTCTCTCTCTCTCTCTCTCTCTCGCCCTCTCTCTCTCACTCTCGCCCCCCTCTCTCTCGCCCCCCCTCTCTCTCTCTCTCTCTTGCCCCCTCTTTCGCCCCCCTCTCTCTCTCTCTCGCCCTTTCTCACCCCCCCCTCTCCCTCTCTCGTCCCCTCTCTCTCTCGCCCTCTCTAGCCCCTCTCTCTCTCTCACTTTCGCCCTCTCTCTCCCTCTCTCTTCCTTTCTCTCTCTTTTTCTCTCTCTCTCTCTCACCCTCTCTCTCTCTCGCCCCCTCTCTCTCTCGCCATCCCTCTCTCTCTCTCTCGCCCCCCCTCTCTCTCACCCCCCCACTCTCGCCCCCTCTCTCTCTCGCCCCCCCTCTTGCCCCCCCTCTCTCTCTCGCCCTCTCTCTCTCTCCCCCTCTCTTTCTCTCTCTCTCTCTCTCTCTCTCTCTCACCCCCCTCTCTCTCTGTCTCTCTCTCTCTCTCTCGCCCTCTGTCTCTCTCTCTCTCGCCCTCTCTCTCTCACTCTCGCCCCCCCCTCTCTTTCTCGCCCCCTTTCTCTCTCTCTCTTGCCCCCTCTTTCGCCCCCACTCTCTCTCTCTCGCCCTTTCTCACCCCCCTCTCTCCCTCTCTCGTCCCCTCTCTCTCTCGCCCTCTCTCGCCCCTCTCTCTCTCTCTCTTTCGCCCTCTCTCTCCCTCTCTCTTCCTTTCTCTGTCTTTCTTTCTCTCTCTCTCTCGCCCTCTCTCTCTCTCTCGCCCTCTCTCTCTCCCTCTCTTGGCCCCCCCTCTCTCTCGCCCCCTCTCTCTCGCCCCCCCTCTCTCTTTCTCGCCCCCCCTCTTGCCCCCCTCTCTCTCTCGCCCTATCTCTCTCTCGCCCTCTCTCTCTCTCGCCCTCTCTCTCTCCTCCCCCTCTCTTTCTCTCTCTCCCTCTCTCTCTCTCTCACCCCCTCTCTCTCTGTCTCTCTCTCTCTCTCTCTCGCCCTCTGTCTCTCTCTCTCTCGCCCTCTCTCTCTCACTCTCGCCCCCCCTCTCTTCTCGCCCCCTCTCTCTCTCTCTTGCCCCCTCTTTCGCCCCACTCTCTCTCTCTCGCCCTTTCTCACCCCCCTCTCTCTCTCGTCCCCTCTCTCTCTCGCCCTCTCTCGCCCCTCTCTCTCTCTCTTTCGCCCACTCTCACCCTCTCTCTTTCTTTCTCTGTCTTTCTCTCTCTCTCTCTCGCCCCCCCCCTCTCTCTCTCGCCCTCTCTCTCTCTTTCGCCCCCTCTCTCTCTCTCTCTCGCCCCCTCTCTCTCTCCCACCGCCCCCTCTATCTCTCTCTCTCATCTCTCTCTCTCTCCACCCTCTCTCTCTCCCCCCTCCCTCTCTCTCTCTCTCGCCCTTTCTCACCCCCTCTCTCTCTCTCTCTCGTCCCCCTCTCTCTCTCGCCCTCTCTCGCCTCTCTCTCTCTCTCTCTTTCGCCCTCTCCTCTCCCCTCTCTCTTCCTTTCTCTCTCTCTCTTTCTCTCTCGCTCACCCTCTCTCTCTCTCTCCCTCACTCTCTCCCCCTCCCGCTCTCTCTCTCAACCCCTCCCTCCTTCTCTCTCTCTCTCTCTCTCACTCTCTCTCTGTCTCTCACCCCTCTCTCTCGCCCTCTCTCTCTCTCTCTCTCTCGCCCTCTCTCTCTCTCTCGCCCTCTCTCTCTCTCCCTCTCACTCTCTCTCTCGCTCTATCTCTCTCTCTCGCCCCCTCTCTTGCCCCCTCTCTCGCCCTCTCTCTCTCTCTCTCTCTATCTCTCTCTCTCGCCAGTCTCTCTCTTTCTCTCTCGCCGAGTCTCACTCTCTCTCTCTCTCCCTCTCACTCTCTCTCTCACCCTCTCTCTCTCTCTGTCTCTCAAGCCCCCTCCCTCCTTCTCTCTTTCTCTCTCGCTCACCCTCTCTCTCTCTCCCTCACTCTCTCCCCCTCCCTCTCTCTCTCTCACCCCCTCCCTCCTTCTCTCTCTCTCTCTCTCTCACTCTCTCTCTGTCTCTCACCCCCTCTCTCCCGCCCTCTCTCTCTCTCTCCCTCTCACTCTCTCTCTCACTCTCTCTCTCTCGCGCCATCTCTCGCCCCCTCTCTCTGTCTCTCAGACCCCTGCCTCCTTCTCTCTTTCTCTCTCTCTCACCCCCTCTCTCTCTCTTTCACTCACCCCCTCTCTCTGTCTCTCTCTCTCTCTCTCGCCCTCTCTCTCTCTCTTTCTCTCCCTCTCTCGCCCTCTGTCTATCTCTCTCTCGCCCTCTCTCTCTCACTCTCGCCCCCACTCTCTCTCTCTCGCCACCCCCCTCTCTCTCTGAACCCTCTCTCGCCCCCTCTCTCTCTCTCGCCCTTTCTCACCCCCCTCTCTCTCTCTCGTCCCCTCTCTCTCTCGCCCTCTCTCGCCCCTCTCTCTCTCTCTTTCGCTCACTCTCACCCTCTCTCTTTCTTTCTCTGTCTTTATCTCTCTCTCTCTCGCCCCCCCTCTCTCTCGCCCTCTCTCTCTCTCTCGCCCCCTCTCTCTTTCTCTCTCGCCCCCTCTCTCTCTCGCCGCCCCCTCTATCTCTCTCTCATCTCTCTCTCTCCACCCTCTCTCTCTCCCCCTCCCTCTCTCTCTCTCAGCCCCCTCACTTTTTCTCTCTCTCTCACTCTCTCTCTCTCTCTCACCACTCTCTCTCGCCCTCTCTCTCTCTCTCTCTCTCGCCCTCTCACTCTCTCTCTCTTTCTCTCTCTCTCTCGCTCTCTCTCTCTCTCTTTCTCTCTCTCTCTCGCCCTCTGCCTCTCTCTCCTCTCGCCCTCTCTCTCTCACTCTCGCCCCCACTCTCTCTCGCCCCCCTCTCTCTCTCTCTCTTGCCCCCTCTTTCGCCCCCTCTCTCTCTCTCTCTCTCTCGCCCTTTCTCACTCCCTCTCTCTCTCTCGTCCCCTCTCTCTCTCGCCCTCTCTCGCCTCTCTCTCTCTCTCTTTCGCCCTCTCTCTCCTCTCTCTTCCTTTCTCTCTCTTTCTTCTCTCTCTCTCTCTCTCGCCTCTCTCTCTCTCTCGCCCTCTCTCTCTCTCGCTCTCTCTCTCTCTCTCTCTCTCGCCCTCTCTCTCTCTCGCCCTCTCTCTCTCTCTCGCTCTCTCTCTCTATCTCTCTCACCCTCTCTCTCTCTGTCTCTCAGCCCCCTCCCTCCTTCTCTCTTTCTCTCTCGCTCACCCTCTCTCTCTCTCTCTCTCCCTCTCTCTCTCCCCCTCCCTATCTCTCTCACACCCTCCCTCCTTCTCTCTCTCTCTCTCTCTCTCACTCTCTCTCTCTCTCACCCCTCTCTCTCGCCCTCTCTCTCTCTCCCTCTCACTCTCTCTCTCGCTCTATCTCTCTCTCTCGCCCCGTCTCTCGCCCCCTCTCTCGCCCTCTCTCTCTCTCTCTCTATCTCTCTCTCTCGCCACGTCTCTCTCTTTCTCTCTCGCCGAGTCTCACTCTCTCTCTCTCGCCCTCTCTCTCTCTCTCTCTCTCTCTCTCGCTCTCTCTCTCTCTCTCGCTCTCTCTCTCTCTCGCGCCCTCTCTTACCCTCTCTCTCTCTCTGTCTCTCAGCCCCCTCCCTCCTTCTCTCTTTCTCTCTCGCTCACCCTCTCACTCTCTCTCTCCCTCTCTCTCTCCCCCCTCCCTCTCTCTCTCTCTCACCCCCCTCCCTCCTTCTCTCTCTCTCTCTCTCTCACTCTCTCTCTCTCTCTCACCCCTCTCTCTCGCCCTCTCTCTCTCTCTCTCTCCCTCTCACTCTCTCTCTCACCCTCTCTCTCTCTCTGTCTCTCAGCCCCCTCCCTCCTTCTCTCTTTCTCTCTCGCTCACCCTCTCTCTCTCTCCCTCACTCTCTCCCCCTCCCTCTCTCTCTCTCTCACCCCCCTCCCTCCTTCTCTCTCTCTCTCTCTCACTCTCTCTCTCTCTCTCACCCCTCTCTCTCGCCCTCTCTCTCTCTCCCTCTCACTCTATCTCT
>NW_027311108.1:22500-25000 GCF_047496795.1 Chiloscyllium punctatum | reverse complement strand
TCTCACTCTCTCTCTCTCTCACCCCTCTCTCTCGCCCTCTCTCTCTCTCTCTCTCTCGCCCTCTCACTCTCTCTCTCGCTCTCTTCTCTCTCTCACTCTTCTCTCTCTTTCTCTCTCTCTCTCGCCCTCTGTCTCTCTCTCTCTCTCGCCCTCTCTCTCTCACTCTCGCCCCCTCTCTCTCGCCCCCCTCTCTCTCTCTTGCCCCCTCTTTCACCCACCCCTCTCTCTCTCTCGCCCTTTCTCACCCCCCCTCTCTCCCTCTCTCGTCCCCTCTCTCTCTCGCCCTCTCTCGCCCCTCTCTCTCTCTTTCGCCCTCTCTCTCCCTCTCTCTTCCTTTCTCTCTCTTTCTTTCTCTCTCTCTCTCGCCCTCTCTCTCTCTCTCGCCCTCTCTCTCTCTCGCCCTCTCTCTCTCTCTCGCCCCCTCTCTCTCTCTCTCGCCATCTCTCTCTCTCTGTCTCTCGCCCTCTCTGTCTTTCGACCTCTGTCCCTCTCTCTCTCGCTCGCTCTCTCTCTCTCTCTCTTGCCTTCTCTCTCTCTCTCTCGCCCTCTCTGTCTCTCGCCCCCCTCTCTCTCTCTTGCCCCCTCTCTCGCCCCCTCTCTCTCTCTCTCTCGCCCTTTCTCACCCCCTCTCTCTCTCTCGTCCCCTCTCTCTCTCTCGCCATCTCTCTCCCCTCTCTCTCTCTCTTTCGCCCACTCTCACCCTCTCTCTTTCTTTCTCTGTCTTTCTTCTCTCTCTCTCTCTCGACCCCCTCTCTCTCTCTCGCCCTCTCTTTCTCTCTCTCTCCCCCCCTCTCTCGCCCCCTCTCTCTCTCGCCGCCCCCTCTATCTCTCTCTCTCATCTCTCTCTCTCCACCCTCTCTCTCTCCCCCTCCCTCTCTCTCTCTCTCTCAGCCCCCTCCCTTTTTTCTCTCTCTTTCACTCTCTCTCTCTCTCTCTCGCACTCTCTCTCTCTCGCTCTCTCTCTCTCACTCTCGCCCCCCTCTCTGTCGCCCCCTCTCTCTCTTGGCCTCTTTCGCCCTCTCTCTCTCTCGCCCTTTCTCACCCCTCTCTCTCTCTCGTCCCCTCTCTCTCTCGCCCTCTCTCGCCTCTCTCTCTCTCTTTCGCCCTCTCTCTCCCTCTCTCTTCCTTTCTCTCTCTTTCCTTTCTCTCTCTTTCTCGCCCTCTCTCTCTCTCGCCCTCTCTCTCTCTCTCGCCCCTCTCTCTCTCGCCATCCCTCTCTCTCTCTCTCGCCCCCCCTCTCTCTCGCCCCCCCTCTCTCGCACCCTCTCTCTCTCTCGCCCCCCTCTTGCCCCCCTCTCTCTCTCGCCCTCTCTCTCTCGCCCTCTCTCTCTCTCTCGCCCTCTCTCTCTCTCCCCCTCTCTTTCTCTCTCTCTCTCTCTCTCTCTCTCACCCCCTCTCTCTCTGTCTCTCTCTCGCTCTCTCGCCCTCTGTCTCTCTCTCTCTCGCCTCTCTCTCTCACTCTCGCCCCCCCTCTCTTTCTCGCCCCCTCTCTCTCTCTCTCTTGCCCCCTCTTTTGCCCCCACTCTCTCTCTCGCCCTTTCTCACCCCCCCTCTCTCTCTCGTCCCCTCTCTCTCTCGCCTTCTCTCGCCCCTCTCTCTCTCTCTTCGCCCACTCTCACCTCTCTCTTCTTTCTCTGTCTTTCTCTCTCTCTCTCTCTCGCCCCCCTCTCTCTCTCTCTCTCGCCCTCTCTCTCTCTCTCGCCCCCTCTCTCTCTCTTATCGCCCCTCTCTCTCTCCACCGCCCCCTCTATCTCTCTCTCTCATCTCTCTCTTTCATCTCTCTCTCTCTCCACCCTCTCTCTCTCCCCCTCCCTCTCTCTCTCTCAGCCCCCTCCCTTTTTCTCTCTATCTCTCACTCTCTCTCTCTCTCACCCCTCTCTCTCGCCCTCTCTCTCTCTCTCTCTCGCCCTCTCACTCTCTCTCTCGCTCTCTCTCTCTCTCTCTCACTCTTCTCTCTCTTTCTCTCTCTCTCTCGCCCTCTGTCTCTCTCTCTCTCTCTCGCCCTCTCTCTCTCACTCTCGCCCCCTCTCTCTCGCCCCCCCCTCTCTCTCTTGCCCCCTCTTTCGCCCCTCTCTCTCTCTCTCTCTCGCCCTTTCTCACCCCCCTCTCTCTCTCTCGTCCCCTCTCTCTCTCGCCCTCTCCTCGCCTCTCTCTCTCTCTCTTTCGCCCTCTCTCTCCCTCTCTCTTCCTTTCTCTCTCTTTCTTTCTCTCTCTCTCTCGCCCTCTCTCTCTCTCTCGCCCTCTCTCTCTCTCGCTCTCTCTCTCTCTCTCTCTCGCCCTCTCTCTCTCTCGCCCTCTCTCTCTCTCTCGCTCTCTCTCTCTATCTCTCTCACCCTCTCTCTCTCTGTCTCTCAGCCCCTCCCTCCTTCTCTCTTTCTCTCTCGCTCACCCTCTCTCTCTCTCTCTCTCCCTCTCTCTCTCCCCCTCCCTATCTCTCTCACACCCCTCCCTCCTTCTCTCTCTCTCTCTCTCTCACTCTCACTCTCTCTCTCGCTCTATC
>NW_027311108.1:12500-20000 GCF_047496795.1 Chiloscyllium punctatum | reverse complement strand
TCTGTCTCTCTCTCTCTCTCTCGCCCTCTGTCTCTCTCTCTCTCGCCCTCTCTCTCTCACTCTCGCCCCCCCCTCTTTCTCGCCCCTTTCTCTCTCTCTCTTGCCCCCTCTTTCGCCCCCACTCTCTCTCTCTCGCCCTTTCTCCCCCCCTCTCTCCCTCTCTCGTCCGCTCTCTCTCTCGCCCTCTCTCGCCCCTCTCTCTCTCTCTCTTTCGCCCTCTCTCTCCCTCTCTCTTCCTTTCTCTGTCTTCTTTCTCTCTCTCTCTCGCCCTCTCTCTCTCTCTCGCCCTCTCTCTCGCTCGCCCTCTCTCTCTCTCGCCCCCTCTCTCTCTCGCCCATCCCTCTCTCTCCCTCTCTTGGCCCCCCCTCTCTCTCGCCCCCTCTCTCTCGCCCCCCCTCTCTCTTCTCGCCCCCCCTCTTGCCCCCCTCTCTTCTCGCCCTATCTCTCTCTCGCCCTCTCTCTCTCTCGCCCTCTCTCTCTCCCCCTCTCTTTCTCTCTCTCCCTCTCTCTCTCTCTCACCCCCTCTCTCTCTGTCTCTCTCTCTCTCTCTCTCGCCCTCTGTCTCTCTCTCTCTCGCCCTCTCTCTCTCACTCTCGCCCCCCCTCTCTTTCTCGCCCCCTCTCTCTCTCTCTTGCCCCCTCTTTCGCCCCCACTCTCTCTCTCTCGCCCTTTCTCACCCCCTCTCTCTCTCGTCCCCTCTCTCTCTCGCCCTCTCTCGCCCCTCTCTCTCTCTCTTTCGCCCACTCTCACCCTCTCTCTTTCTTTCTCTGTCTTTCTCTCTCTCTCTCTCTCGCCCCCCCTCTCTCTCTCTCGCCCTCTCTCTCTCTTTCGCCCCCTCTCTCTCTCTCTCTCGCCCCCTCTCTCTCTCCCACCGCCCCCTCTATCTCTCTCTCTCATCTCTCTCTCTCTCCACCCTCTCTCTCTCCCCTCCCTCTCTCTCTCTCGCCCTTTCTCACCCCCTCTCTCTCTCTCTCGTCCCCTCTCTCTCTCGCCCTCTCTCGCCTCTCTCTCTCTCTCTCTTTCGCCCTCTCTCTCCCTCTCTCTTCCTTTCTCTCTCTCTTCTTTCTCTCTCTCGCCCTCTCTCTCTCTCGCCCTCTCTCTCTCTCTCGCCCCTCTCTCTCTCGCCATCCCTCTCTCTCCCTCTCTTGGCCCCCCCTCTCTCTCGCCCCCTCTCTCTCGCCCCCTCTCTCTCCTCTCTCTCTCTCGCCCCCCCTCTTTCCCCCTCTCTCTCTCGCCCTCTCTCTCTCTCGCCATCTCTCTCTCTCTCTCGCCCTCTCTCTCTCCCCCTCTCTTTCTCTCTCTCTCTCTCTCTCTCTCTCTCACACCCCCTCTCTCTCTGTCTCTCTCTCTCTCTCTCTCGCCCTCTGTCTCTCTCTCTCTCGCCCTCTCTCTCTCACTCTCGCCCCCCCTCTCTTTCCCGCCCCCTCTCTCTCTCTCTCTTGCCCCCTCTTTCGCCCCCACTCTCTCTCTCTCGCCCTTTCTCACCCCCCCTCTCTCTCTCGTCCCCTCTCTCTCTCGCCCTCTCTCGCCCCTCTCTCTCTCTCTTTCGCCCACTCTCACCCTCTCTCTTTCTTTCTCTGTCTTTCTCTCTCTCTCTCTCGCCCCCCTCTCTCTCTCTCTCGCCCTCTCTCTCTCTCTCGCCCCCTCTCTCTCTCTCTCTCGCCCCCTCTCTCTCTCCCACCGACCCCTCTGATCTCTCTCTCTCATCTCTCTCTCTCTCCACCCTCTCTCTCTCCCCCTCCCTCTCTCTCTCTCGCCCTTTCTCACCCCCCCTCTCTCTCTCGTCCCCTCTCTCTCTCGCCCTCTCTCGCCCCACTCTCTCTCTCTTTCGCCCACTCTCACCCTCTCTCTTTCTTTCTCTGTCTTTCTCTCTCTCTCTCTCGCCCCCCTCTCTCTCTCTCTCGCCCTCTCTCTCTCTCTCGCCCCCTCTCTCTCTCTCTCGCCCCCTCTCTCTCTCCCACCGACCCCTCTATCTCTCTCTCTCATCTCTCTCTCTCTCCACCCTCTCTCTCCCCCCCCTCCCTCTCTGTCTCTCAGCCGCCTCCCTTTTTCTCTCTATCTCTCACTCTCTCTCTCTCTCACCCCTCTCTCTCGCCCTCTCTCTCTCTCTCTCTCTCGCCCTCTCACTCTCTCTCTCGCTCTCTCTCTCTCTCACTCTTTCTCTCTCTTTCTCTCTCTCTCTCGCCCTCTGTCTCTCTCTCTCTCTCGCCCTCTCTCTCTCACTCTCGCCCCCCTCTCTCTCGCCCCCCTTCTCTCTCTCTTGCCCCCTCTTTCACCCACCCCTCTCTCTCTCTCGCCCTTTCTCACCCCCCCTCTCTCCCTCTCTCGTCCCCTCTCTCTCTCGCCCTCTCTCGCCCCTCTCTCTCTCTCTCTTTCGCCCTCTCTCTCCCTCTCTCTTCCTTTCTCTCTCTTCTTTCTCTCTCTCTCTCGCCCTCCTCTCTCTCTCCTCGCCCTCTCTCTCTCTCGCCCTCTCTCTCTCTCTCGCCCCCTCTCTCTCTCTCGCCATCTCTCTCTCTCTGTCTCTCGCCCTCTCTGTCTTTCGACCTCTGTCCCTCTCTCTCTCGCTCGCTCTCTCTCTCTCTCTCTTGCCTTCTCTCTCTCTCTCTCGCCCTCTCTGTCTCTCGCCCCCCTCTCTCTCTCTTGCCCCCTCTCGCCCCCTCTCTCTCTCTCTCTCGCCCTTTCTCACCCCCTCTCTCTCTCTCGTCCCCTCTCTCTCTCGCCATCTCTCTCCCCTCTCTCTCTCTCTTTCGCCCACTCTCACCTCTCTCTTTCTTTCTCTGTCTTTCTTTCTCTCTCTCTCTCTCGACCCCTCTCTCTCTCTCTCGCCCTCTCTTTCTCTCTCTCTCCCCCCCTCTCTCGCCCCCTCTCTCTCTCGCCGCCCCCTCTATCTCTCTCTCTCATCTCTCTCTCTCCACCCTCTCTCTCTCCCCCTCCCTCTCTCTCTCTCTCTCTCAGCCCCCTCCCTTTTTTTCTCTCTCTTTCACTCTCTCTCTCTCTCTCTCGCACTCTCTCTCTCTCGCTCTCTCTCTCTCACTCTCGCCCCCCCTCTCTGTCGCCCCCCCTCTCTCTCTTGGCCCTCTTTCGCCCTCTCTCTCTCTCTCTCTCGCCCTTTCTCACCCCCTCTCTCTCTCTCGTCCCCTCTCTCTCTCGCCCTCTCTCGCCTCTCTCTCTCTCTCTCTTTCGCCCTCTCTCTCCCTCTCTCTTCCTTTCTCTCTCTTTCTTTCTCTCTCTCTCTCGCACTCTCTCTCTCTCGCCCTCTCTCTCTCTCTCGCCGCTCTCTCTCTCGCCATCCCTCTCTCTCTCTCTCGCCCCCCCTCTCTCTCGCCCCCCCTCTCTCGCCCCCTCTCTCTCTCTCGCCCCCCCCTCTTGCCCCCCCTCTCTCTCTCGCCCTCTCTCTCTCTCGCCCTCTCTCTCTCTCTCTCGCCCTCTCTCTCTCTCCCCCTCTCTTTCTCTCTCTCTCTCTCTCTCTCTCTCTCTCACCCCCTCTCTCTCTGTCTCTCTCTCGCTCTCTCGCCCTCTGTCTCTCTCTCTCTCGCCCTCTCTCTCTCACTCTCGCCCCCCCTCTCTTTCTCGCCCCCTCTCTCTCTCTCTTGCCCCCTCTTTTGCCCCCACTCTCTCTCTCTCGCCCTTTCTCACCCCCCCTCTCTCTCTCGTCCCCTCTCTCTCTCGCCCTCTCTCGCCCCTCTCTCTCTCTCTTTCGCCCACTCTCACCCTCTCTCTTTCTTTCTCTGTCTTTCTCTCTCTCTCTCTCGCCCCCCTCTCTCTCTCTCTCTCGCCCTCTCTCTCTCTCTCGCCCCCTCTCTCTCTCTTATCGCCCCCTCTCTCTCTCCCACCGCCCCCTCTATCTCTCTCTCTCATCTCTCTCTTTCATCTCTCTCTCTCTCCACCCTCTCTCTCCCCCTCCCTCTCTCTCTTTCAGCCCCCTCCCTTTTCTCTCTATCTCTCACTCTCTCTCTCTCTCACCCCTCTCTCTCGCCCTCTCTCTCTCTCGCCCTCTCAACTCTCTCTCTCGCTCTCTCTCTCTCTCTCTCACTCTTTCTCTCTCTTTCTCTCTCTCTCTCGCCCTCTGTCTCTCTCTCTCTCTCTCTCTCGCCCTCTCTCTCTCACTCTCGCCCCCCTCTCTCTCGCCCCCCTCTCTCTCTCTCTCTTGCCCCCTCTTTCGCCCCCTCTCTCTCTCTCTCGCCCTTTCTCACGCCCCCCTCCCTCTCTCGTCCCCTCTTTCGCTCGCCCTCTCTAGCCCCTCTCTCTCTCTCACTTTCGCCCTCTCTCTCCCTCTCTCTTCCTTTCTCTCTCTTTCTCTCTCTCTCTCTCTCTCACCCTCTCTCTCTCTCGCCCCCTCTCTCTCTCGCCATCCCTCTCTCACTCTCTCGCCCCCCCTCTCTCTCACCCCCCCTCTCTCGCCCCCTCTCTCTCTCGCCCCCCCTCTTGCCCCCCCTCTCTCTCTCGCCCTCTCTCTCTCTCCCCCTCTCTTTCTCTCTCTCTCTCTCTCTCTCTCTCTCTCTCTCACACCCCCTCTCTCTCTGTCTCTATCTCTCTCTCTCGCCCTCTGTCTCTCTCTCTCTCGCCCTCTCTCTCTCACTCTCGCCCCCCCCTCTCTTCTCGCCCCCTTTCTCTCTCTCTCTTGCCCCCTCTTTCGCCCCCACTCTCTCTCTCTCGCCCTTTCTCACCCCCCTCTCTCCCTCTCTCGTCCCCTCTCTCTCTCGCCCTCACTCGCCCCTCTCTCTCTCTCTCTTTCGCCCTCTCTCTCCCTCTCTCTTCTTTCTCTGTCTTTCTTTCTCTCTCTCTCTCGCCTCTCTCTCACTCTCGCCCTCTCTCTCTCTCGCCCTCTCTCTCTCTCGCCCTCTCTCTCTCTCTCGCCCCCTCTCTCTCACTCTCTCGCCATCTCTCTCTCTCTGTCTCTCGCCCTCTCTGTCTTTCGCCCTCTGTCCCTCTCTCTCTCGCTCGCTCTCTCTCTCTCTCTCGCCCTCTCTGTCTCTCGCCCCCTCCTCTCTCTCTCTTGCCCCCTCTCTCGCCCCCTCTCTCTCTCTCTCGCCCTTTCTCACCCCCTCTCTCTCTCTCTCGCCCCTCTCTCTCTCTCTTTCGCCCACTCTCACCCTCTCTCTTTCTTTCTCTGTCTTTCTTTCTCTCTCTCTCTCTCTCGACCCCGTCTCTCTCTCTCGCCCTCTCTTTCTCTCTCTCTACCCCCTCTCTCTATCTCTCGCCCCCTCTCTCTCTCGCCGCCCCCTCTATCTCTCTCTCTCATCTCTCTCTCTCCACCCTCTCTCTCTCCCCCTCCCTCTCTCTCTCTCTCTCAGCCCCCTCCCTTTTTCTCGCTCTCTCTTTCACTCTCTCTCTTGCACTCTCTCTCTCTCGCTCTCTCTCTCTCACTCTCGCCCCCCCCTCTCTGTCGCCCCCCTCTCTCTCTCTCTTGCCCCCTCTTTCGCCCTCTCTCTCTCTCACTCTCGCCCTTTCTCACCCCCCCTCTCTCTCTCTCGTCCCCTCTCTCTCTCGCCCTCTCTCGCCTCTCTCTCTCTCTTTCTCTCTCTTTCGCCCTCTCTCTCCCTCTCTCTTCCTTTCTCTCTCTTTCTTTCTCTCTCTCTCTCGCCCTCTCTCTCTCTCGCCCCCTCTCTCTCTCGCCATCCCTCTCTCTCTCTCTCGCCCCCCCTCTCTCTCACCCCCCCCCTCTCTTGCCCCCTCTCTCTCTCGCCCCCCCCTCTTGCCCCCCCTCTCTCTCACCCTCTCTCTCTCTCGCCCTCTCTCTCTCTCCCCCTCTCTTTCTCTCTCTCTCTCTCTCTCTCTCTCACACCCCCTCTCTCTCTGTCTCTCTCTCTCTCTCTCTCGCCCCCTCTCTCTCTGTCTCTCTCTCTCTCTCTCACTCTCGCCCCCCTCTCTTTCTCGCCCCATCTCTCTCTCTCTTGCCCCCTCTTTCGCCCCCACTCTCTCTCTCTCGCCCTTTCTCACCCCCCCTCTCTCTCGTCCCCTCTCTCTCTCGCCCTCTCTCGCCCCTCCCTCTCTCTCTTTCGCCCACTCTCAACCCTCTCTCTTTCTTTCTCTGTCTTTCTCTCTCTCTCTCTCGCCCCCCTCTCTCTCTCTCGCCCTATCTCTCTCTCGCCCCCCCTCTCTCTCTCTCTCTCTCGCCCCCTCTCTCTCTCTCACCGCCCCCCTCTATCTCTCTCTCTCATCTCTCTCTCTCTCCACCCTCTCTCTCTCCCCCTCCCTCTCTCTCTCTCAGCTCCCTTCCTTTTTCTCTCTCTCTCTCACTCTCTCTCTCTCACCCCTCTCTCTCACACTCTCTCTCTGTCTCTCTCGCCCTCTCACTCTCTCTCTCGCTCTCTCTCTCTCTCCCTCTCTCTTCCTTTCTCTCTCTTTCTTTTTCTCTCTCTCTCGCCCTCTCTCTCTCTCGCCCTCTCTCTCTCTATCGCCCCTCTCTCTCTCGCCATCCCTCTCTCTCTCTCTCGCCCCCCCTCTCTCTCGCCCCCCCTCTCTCGCCCCCTCTCTCTCTCTCGCACCCCCCTTGCCCCCCCTCTCTCTCTCGCCCTCTCTCTCTCTCGCCCTCTCTCTCTCTCTCGCCCTCTCTCTCTCTCCCCCTCTCTTTCTCTCTCTCTCTCTCTCTCTCTCTCTCTCACCCCCCTCTCTCTCTGTCTCTCTCTCGCTCTCTCGCCCTCTGTCTCTCTCTCTCTCGCCCTCTCTCTCTCACTCTCGCCCCCCCTCTCTTTCTCGCCCCCCTCTCTCTCTCTCTCTTGCCCCCTCTTTCGCCCCCACTCTCTCTCTCTCCCCTCTCTCTCTCTCGCCCCCTCTCTCTCTCGCCATCCCTCTCTCTCTCTCTCGCCCCCCTCTCTCTCACCCCCCCTCTCTTGCCCCCTCTCTCTCTCGCCCCCCCTCTTGCCCCCCCTCTCTCTCACCCTCTCCTCTCTCTCGCCCTCTCTCTCTCTCCCCCTCTCTTTCTCTCTCTCTCTCTCTCTCTCTCACACCCCCTCTCTCTCTGTCTCTCTCTCTCTCTCTCTCGCCCCCTCTCTCTCTGTCTCTCTCTCTCTCTCTCACCTCCTCGCCCCCCTCTCTTTCTCGCCCCCTCTCCTCTCTCTCTTGCCCCCTCTTCCGCCCCCCACTCTCTCTCTCTCGCCCTTTCTCACCCCCCCCTCTCTCTCTCGTCACCTCTCTCTCCTCGCCCTCTCTCGCCCCCCTCTCTCTCTCTTTCGCCCACTCTCACCCTCTCTCTTTCTTTCTCTGTCTCTCTCCACCCTCTCTCTCCCCCCCTCCTCTCTCTCTCTCAGCCCCCTCCCTTTTTCTCTCTATCTCTCACTCTCTCTCTCTCTCACCCTCTCTCCTCGCCCTCTCTCTCTCTCTCTCTCTCGCCCTCTCACTCTCTCTCTCGCTCTCTCTCTCTCTCTCTCACTCTTTCTCTCTCTTTCTCTCTCTCTCTCGCCCTCTGTCTCTCTCTCTCTCTCTCGCCCTCTCTCTCTCACTCTCGCCCCCCTCTCTCTCGCCCCCTCTCTCTCTCTCTCTTGCCCCCTCTTTCGCCCC
>NW_027311108.1:0-7500 GCF_047496795.1 Chiloscyllium punctatum | reverse complement strand
GCCCCCTCTCTCTCTCGCCCCTCTATCTCTCGCCCCTCTCTCTCTCCCGCCCCCTCTCTCTCTCTTTCGCTCTCCCTCTATCTCTCTCGCCCTACTCTCTCTCGCCCTCTCTCTCTCGCCCTCTCTTTCTCTCTCTCTCTCTCCCTCTCTCTCTCTCTCTCGCACCCCCCTCTCTCTCACTCGACCCCTCTCTCTCTCTCTATCACCCTCTCTCTCTCTGTCTCTCTGTCTCTCGCACTTTCTCTCTCTCTCGCTCTCTCTCTGTCTCTCTCACCTTTCTCTCTCTCGCCCTCTCTCTCTCGTCCTCTCTCTCTCCCGCCCTCTCTCTCTCACCCTTTCTCTCTCTCTCGCTCTCCTCTGTCTCTCGCCCTCTCTCTCTCGACCCCCCCTCTCTCTCTCTCGCACCCCCCTCTCTCTCTCTCTCAGGCCCCTCTCTCTCTCGCCCTCTCTCGCCCCCTCTCTCTCTCTCGCCCCCTCTCTCACTCTCTCTCTCTCTCCCACCCCCTCGTCCCCTCTTTCGCCCTCTCTCGCTCCCTCTCTCTCTGTCTCTCGCCCTTTCTCTCTCTCTCGTTCTCCCTCTGTCTCTCTCGCCTTCTCTCTCTCGCCCTCTCTCTCTCTCGCCCTCTCTCTCTCGCCCTCTCTCTCTCTCTCTCTCTCGCCCTCTCTCTCTCTCTCTCACCAAGTCTCACTCTCTCTCTCTCTCCCTCTCTCTCGCCCTCTCTCGCCGCCTCTCTCTCTCTCGCCCTCGCTCGCTCCCTCGCTTCTCTCTCTCTCCTACCTCTCTCGCCCTCTCTCTCTCTCTCTCTCTCTCTCTCTATCGCCTCTCTCTCACAGTCTCTCTGTCTCTCGCCCTCTCTCGCCCTCTCTCGCCCTCTCTCTCTCTCTCTTACTCTCTGTCACTCTCGCCCTCTCTCGCCCTCTCTCTCTCTGTCTTACTCTCTGTCTCTCTCGCCCCCCCCTCTCTCTCTCTCGCCCCATCTCTCTCTCTCTCGCCCTTCTTTCTCTCTCTATCTCTCTCGTCCCCCTCTCTCTCTCGCCCCCCTCTCTCTCTCGCCCTCTCTCGCTCCCTCTCTCTCTCTACCTCTCTCGCCCCCGTTCTCTCTCTCTCGCCCTCTCTCTCTCTGTCTCTCTGTCTCTCGCCTGTCTCTCTCTCTCGCCCTGCCTCTCTCTCTCTTTCTCTCTCTGTCGCCCTCTCTCGCCCCCCCTCTCTCTCTCTCTCTCTCGCCCACTCTCTCTCTCTCTCGCCCTCTCTCTCTCTTGCCCTCTCTCTAGCTCTCTCGCCTTCTCTCGACTTCTCTCTCTCTCAGCCCCCTCCCTCCTTCTCGTCTCTCAGCCCCCTCCCTCCTTCTCTCTCTCAGCCCCCTCCCTCCTTCTCTCTCTGTCTCTCTCAAACCCCTCTCTCTCACCCTCTCTCTCTCTGTCTCACCCCTCTCTCTCTGTCGCCCTGTCTCTCTCTCTCCCTCTCTCTCTCTCGCCCTCTGTCGCTCCCCTCTCTCTCTCGCCCTCTCTCGCCCCCTCTCTCTCTCTCTCTCTCACTCACTCTCGCTCTCTCTCTCGCCATCTCTCCCACCTCTCTCTCTCTCTCGACCCCCTCCCTCTTTCTCTCTCACCCCTCCTTCTCTCTCTCTCTCTCGCCCTCTCTCTCTCTCGCCCCTCTCTCTCTCTCCCTCTCTTTCTCTCTCTCACTCTCTCTCGCGCCTTCTCTCTCTCTCTCGCCCTCTCTTCTCTCTCTCGCTCTCTCTGTCGCCCTCTCTCGACCCCCCTCTGTCTCTCACCCTCTCTCGCCCCCTCTCTCTCTCTCTCTCTCTCTTTCGCCCACTCTCTCTCTCTCTGTCCCCCTCTCGCCCCCTCACCCGTCCCCTCTCAAGCCCTCTCTCTCTCTGTATCTCTCTCTCTCTCGCCACCTCTCTCCTCTCTCTCTCTCGCCCTCTCTCTCTCTCTCTCGCCCTCTCTCTCTCTCTCGCCCCCTCTCTCTCTCTCGCCATCTCTCTCTCTCTCTCGCCCTCTCTCACTCACCCCCTCTCTCTGTCTCTCTCTCTCTCTCGCCCTCTCTCTCTCTCTTTCTCTCCCTCTCTCCCCCTCTGTCTCTCTCTCTCTCGCCCTCTCTCTCTCACTCTCGGCCCCCCCCTCTTTCTCGCCCCCTCTCTCCCTCTCTCTTGCCCCCTCTTTCGCCCCCACTCTCTCTCTCTCGCCCTTCTCACCCCCCCTCTCTCTCTCGTCCCCTCTCTCTCTCGCCCTCTCTCTCTCACTCTCGCCCCCCCCTCTTTCTCGCCCCCTCTCTCCCTCTCTCTTGCCCCCTCTTTCGCCCCCACTCTCTCTCTCTCGCCCTTTCTCACCCCCCTCTCTCTCTCGTCCCCTCTCTCTCTCGCCCTCTCTCGCCCCACTCTCTCTCTCGACCTCTCTCTCTCTCAGGCCCCTTTCTCTCTCTCTCTCTCTCTCGACCCTCTCTCTTACTCTCTCTAGCCCAATCTCTCTGTCTCTCTCTCTCTCTCGCCCCCTCTCTCGCGCCCCCCCCTCTCTCTCTCGCCCAATCTCTCTGTCTCACTCTCTCGCCCTCTCTCGCCCCTCTCTGCCCTCTCTCTCTCTCCCCCCTGTCACCCCCCTCTCTCGCCATCTCCTCTCTCGCCCCCTCTCTCGCCCCCCTCTCTCCCGCCCCCTCTCTCGCCCTCTCTCTCTCTCTCTATCTCTCTCTCCTCCGCCCCCCCCCTCTCTCTCTCTCTCTCGCCCTCTCTCGCCCCCTCTCTCTCTCTCTCTCTCGCCCTCTCTCTCCCCCTCTCTCTCTCGCCCTCTCTCGCTCCCTCTCTCCCTCTCTCTCTACCTCTCTCGCCCCCTCTCTCTCTCTCTCTATCACCCATGTTCTCTCTGTCTCTCTGTCTCTCGCCTTTTCTCTCTCGCTCGCTCTCCCTCTGTCTCCCTCGCCCTTCTCTCTCTCGCCATCTCTCTCTCTCTCACCCTCTCTCTCTCGCCCTCTCTTTCTCTCTCTCTCTCTCCCTCTCTCTCTCTTGCCCCCTCTCTCTATCTCTCTCTATCACCCTCTCTCTCTGTGTCTCTCTGTCTCTCGCCCTTTCTCTCTCTCTCGCTCTCCCTCTATCTCTCTCGCCCTTCTCTCCTCTCGCACTCTCTCTCTCCCGCCCTCTCTCTCTCGCCCCCCCTCTCTCTCTCTCGCCCCCCCTCTCTCTCTCTCAGGCCCCTCTCGACCCTCTCTCTTACTCTCTCTAGCCCAATCTCTCTGTCTCTCTGTCTCTCGCCCCCTCTCTCTCTCTCGCCCTCTCTCTCTCTCTCTCTCTCTCCCCCTCTCGCCCCCCCCTCTCGCCCTCTCTCTCTTCTCTCTCTCTATCTCTCTCTCTCGCCCCCTCTCTCGCCCTTCTCTCGCCCTCTCTCTCTCTCTCTAATTATCTCTCTCTCTCGCCACCTCTCTCTCTCTCTCTTGCCCCCTTTCTCTCTCTCTCTCTATCACCCTCTCTCTCTCTGTCTCTCTGTCTCTCGCCCTTTCTCTCTCTCGCTCTCTCTCTCTCTCGCCCTCTCTCTCTCTCTCTCTCTCGCCAAGTCTCACTCTCTCTCTCTCTCTCGCCCTCTCTCTCGCACTCTCTCGCCCCCTCTCTCTCTCGCCCCTCTATCTCTCGCCCCTCTCTCTCTCCCGCCCCCTCTCTCTCTCTTTCGCTCTCCCTCTATCTCTCTCGCCCTACTCTCTCTCGCCCTCTCTCTCTCGCCCTCTCTTTCTCTCTCTCTCTCTCCCTCTCTCTCTCTCTCTCGCACCCCCTCTCTCTCACTCGACCCCTCTCTCTCTCTCTATCACCCTCTCTCTCTCTGTCTCTCTGTCTCTCGCACTTTCTCTCTCTCTCGCTCTCTCTCTGTCTCTCTCACCTTTCTCTCTCTCGCCCTCTCTCTCTCGTCCTCTCTCTCTCCCGCCCTCTCTCTCTCACCCTTTCTCTCTCTCTCGCTCTCCCTCTGTCTCTCGCCCTCTCTCTCTCGACCCCCCCTCACTCTCTCTCGCACCCCCCTCTCTCTCTCTCTCAGGCCCCTCTCTCTCTCGCCCTCTCTCGCCCCCTCTCTCTCTCTCGCCCCCTCTCTCTCTCTCTCTCTCTCTCCCACCCCCTCGTCCCCTCTTTCGCCCTCTCTCGCTCCCTCTCTCTCTGTCTCTCGCCCTTTCTCTCTCTCTCGTTCTCCCTCTGTCTCTCTCGCCCTTCTCTCTCTCGCCCTCTCTCTCTCTCCGCCCTCTCTCTCTCGCCCTCTCTCTCTCTCTCTCTCTCGCCCTCTCTCTCTCTCTCTCACCAAGTCTCACTCTCTCTCTCTCTCCCCTCTCTCTCGCCCTCTCTCGCCGCCTCTCTCTCTCTCGCCCTCGCTCGCTCCCTCGCTCTCTCTCTCTCTCTACTCTCTCGCCCTCTCTCTCTCTCTCTCTCTCTCTCTCTATCGCCCTCTCTCTCACAGTCTCTCTGTCTCTCGCCCTCTCGCCCTCTCTCGCCCTCTCTCTCTCTCTCTTACTCTCTGTCACTCTCGCCCTCTCTCGCCCTCTCTCTCTCTGTCTTACTCTCTGTCTCTCTCGCCCCCCCCTCTCTCTCTCTCGCCCCATCTCTCTCTCTCTCGCCCTTCTTTCTCTCTCTATCTCTCTCGTCCCCCTCTCTCTCTCGCCCCCCCTCTCTCTCTCGCCCTCTCTCGCTCCCTCTCTCTCTCTACCTCTCTCGCCCCCGTTCTCTCTCTCTCGCCCCTCTCTCTCTCTGTCTCTCTGTCTCTCGCCCTGTCTCTCTCTCTCGCCCTGCCTCTCTCTCTCTTTCTCTCTCTGTCGCCCTCTCTCGCCCCCCTCTCTCTCTCTCTCTCTCGCCCACTCTCTCTCTCTCTCGCCCTCTCTCTCTCTTGCCTCTCTCTAGCTCTCTCGCCTTCTCTCGACTTCTCTCTCTCTCAGCCCCCTCCCTCCTTCTCTCTCTCAGCCCCCTCCCTCCTTCTCTCTCTCAGCCCCCTCCCTCCTTCTCTCTCTGTCTCTCTCAACCCCTCTCTCTCACCCTCTCTCTCTCTGTCTCACCCCTCTCTCTCTGTCGCCCTGTCTCTCTCTCTCCCTCTCTCTCTCTCGCCCTCTGTCGCTCCCCTCTCTCTCTCGCCCTCTCTCGCCCCCTCTCTCTCTCTCTCTCTCACTCACTCTCGCTCTCTCTCTCGCCATCTCTCCCACCTCTCTCTCTCTCTCGACCCCCTCCCTCTTTCTCTCTCACCCCCTCCTTCTCTCTCTCTCTCTCGCCCTCTCTCTCTCTCGCCCCTCTCTCTCTCTCCCTCTCTTTCTCTCTCTCACTCTCTCTCGCGCCTTCTCTCTCTCTCTCAGCCCCTCTCTCTCTCTCTCGCTCTCTCTGTCGCCCTCTCTCGACCCCCCTCTGTCTCTCACCCTCTCTCGCCCCCTCTCTCTCTCTCTCTCTCTCTTTCGCCCGCCCCTCTCTCTCTCTCTGTCCCCCTCTCGCCCCCTCACCCGTCCCCTCTCAAGCCCTCTCTCTCTCTGTATCTCTCTCTCTCGCCACCTCTCTCCCTCTCTCCCTCTCGCCCTCTCTCTCGCCCTCTCTCGCCCCCTCTCTCTCTCTCTCGCCCTCTCTCACTCCCTCTCTCTCTGTCGACCTCTCTCACCCCCTTTCTCTCTCTCTCTCTCGCCCTCTCTCTCTCTGTCTCACTGTCTCTCGGCCTCTCTCGCCCTCACTCTCTCTCTTACTCTCTCTCTCTCTCGCCCCCCCCTCTCTCTCTCTCTCTCTCTATCTCGCGCCCTCTATCTCTCTCTCTCCCCCTCTCTCTCTCGCCCCCCCTCTCTCTCTCTCTTGCCCTCTCTCGCCCCCTCTCTCTCTCTCTCCCTCTCTCTCTCCCCCTCACTCTCTCTCTCTCAGCCCCCTCCCTCCTTCTCTCTCTCTCTCTCTCTCACACACACTCTCTCTCTCCCTCTCTCTCTCTCCCCCTCCCTCTCTCTCTCTCAGTCCCCCTCCCTCATTCTCTCTCTCTCTCACCCACACTCTCTCTCTCTCTCACCCCCCTCTCTCTCGCCATCTCTCTCTCACCCTCTCGCCCCCTCTCTCTCTCTCTCTCGACCACTCTCTCGCCTCTCTCGCCCCCTCTCTCGCACCCCTCTCTCTCTCACCCCTCTCTCTCTCTCTTGCCCTGTCTCTCTCTCTCTCTCTCTCTGTCTCTCGCACCCTCTCTCGCCCTCTCTCGCTCTCTATCTCTCAGCCCCCTCCCTCCTTCTCTCACTCAGCCCCTTCCCTCCTTCTCTCTCTCACCTGTCCCCTCCCTCTCTCGGCCCTCTCTCGGCCCCCTCTCTCTCTCTCTCCCTCTCTCTCTCCCCCTCACTCTCTCTCTCTCAGCCCCCTCGCTCCTTCTCTCTCTCTCACACACACTCTCTCTCTCCCTCTCTCTCTCTCTCCCCCTCCCTCTCTCTCTCAGTCCCCTCCCTCCTTCTCTCTCTCTCACACAGACTCTCTCTCTCTCTCACCCCTCTCTCTCTCGCCCTCTCTCTCTCTCTCTCGCCCTCTCTCTCTCTCTCACTCTCTCTCTCTCGCGCCCTCTCTCTCTCTCTCTCGCTCTCTCTCTCTCGCGCCCTCTCTCGCACTCTGTCTCTCTCTCTCAGCCCCCCCTCCTTCTCTCTCTCAGCCCCCTCCCTCGTTCTCTCTCTCTCTCTCACACTCTCTCTCTCTCACACCCCTCTCTCTCTCGCTCTCTCCTCTCTCTCGTCGTCGCTCTCTCTCTCTCTCACGCACGCCCTCTCTCGCCCTCTCTCTCTCTCAGCCCCCTCCCTCCTTCGCTCTCTCTCTCTCACACACACTCTCCCTCTCTCACATACCCCTCTCTCTCTCGCCCTCTCTCTCTCTCTGTCGCCCCTCTCTCTCTCTCTCTCTCTCTCTCTCTCTCTCTCTCTCTCTCTCAGCCCCCTCCCTTCTTCTCTCTCTCAGCCCCCTCCCCCCTTCGCTCTCTCACCTGTCCCCTCCCTCTCTCGTCCCTCTCTCGGCGCGCTCTCTCTCTCTCCCGCCCCATTCCCTCTCTCTCCCACCCACCCCTCTCACTCCCTCTCTATCTCTCTCTCTCACCCCCTGTCTCACCACCTCCCTCTCACTCTCGACTCCTCTCCCTCTGTCTCCGCCCCCCTCTCTCTCTGGACCCCCCTCCCTCTTTCTCTCTCACCCCCTCCTTCTCTCTCTCGTCCTCTCTCCCCCCTCTCTCACTCTCGCTTCCTCTCTCTCTCCCGCGCCCTCCCTCTCTCGACCCCCCTCCCTCTTTCTCTCTCACCCCCTCCCTCTCTCGACCCCCCCTCCCTCTTTCTCTCTCACCCCCTCCTTCTCTCTCTTTCGGCCTCTCTCTCTCTCTCTCGCTCTCTCTCTCCCTCTCTCTCTCTCTGTCTCTCTCTGTCTCTCCCTCTCTGTCTCTCTCTCTAGCGCCGTCTCTCTCCCCTCTCTCTCTCGCCCCCTCTCTCTCTCTCTCGCCCTCTCTCGCCCCTCTCTCTCTCTCTCTCCCTCCACTCTCGCCACCCTCTCTCTCTCGCCCCCT
>NW_027311107.1:0-35615 GCF_047496795.1 Chiloscyllium punctatum | reverse complement strand
ACAGCTCTTCCACTTACGAACATTTTGAAGCATGTGGCAGCTTTTCGTGTTCAAACTGGTTGCCGTGAGCGGTCGCACTTTGTAAACAGTTTTGCAGTTAATTGGCGTTGGAGATAGATAATTCAGTGAAGGATGTTTTTGGTTTTCCTGTCTTTATTGGTCATTGCTTTCAAGAGAGGAGTTGGAGATCATGTCATGCCTGTGCAGGACATTAATTAGACTACTTTTGGGATATTGTGTGCAATTCTGTTCTCTGAGCTATAGGAAGGATCTTGTTAAATTTGAAAGGGTTCAGAAAAGTATTACAAGGATGTTGCCAGAGTTGAAGGTTTTGTGGTTGAGATAGAGGAAGAGGTGATTAGGCTGGGGCTATTTTTTCCTGCAGAATCAGGAGATGTGTGATGAACGTAAAGAGGTCTATAAAATCATGAGGGACAAGAAGAGAGTAAATAGACAAATCTTTTTCTTTGGAATACAGAGTCCAAGCAAAAAGACATAGGCTTAACATGAGATGGGAAATATGCAAAAAGGACCAACGGGGCAACTCTTTCAGACATAGGTTGTGAATGATTAGAACGAGCTGCCCGAGGCAGTGGTGCAGGTTTATAATCATGTAATATTTAAAACACTTCTGGATGAGTATGTGAATTAGAAATGTTCATAAGAGTGACAGACAAACAAAAAGTGAATTTGCTGGAGACCTCTGCAGGTCTGGCACCATCTGTGAAGAGAAAACAGAGTTTACATGTCATGTTGTGGTACACAGGCATGACGTCCCCTCACATTCAATGCACATCAGCACCAATATTTACCAACTACAAAACGCACTGCTTAACTTCTCCAAAGATCCGCAGACAGCAATTTCTAAAACAATGACCACTTCCCCCTGGGTGACAAGGGCTGTAGATATATGTGAACATTACACCCTGCATGTCCCCAATCCAAGCCACTGACAATCCTGACTTTGAAATATTTTGACCGTTCCTGCATGGTCAAGATCTTGAAATTCCTTTTGTAACGGCACGATGGAATTTGCCTACAACACATGAAACATAATATTTCAAAAAGGTGCTACTTTCTGAAGTTGCAGTTATGTTTGGTGATAAATACCAAATTCTGGAGTGAATAAAATAAAAGAAACATTTAATCGCCTGGGGCAGTTGAAGCTATCAGGGAGAAAGAGGGAGAGATGTTGCGAGACCTTGAAAGATGGGCAAGCAGAGAGAGAATTACCTCATGAAACCTCAGGATAGACATAGGGAAATATAATCAAAAATGCATGAAAATACGGTCATGATGGCATAATCTGTTCCACTGATGCCATTCTGTGTGTAAATATTAGATGTCTACCGAAAGAAACACGGAATATCAGAAAAGGATCTGATTGCAATTTGAATCCAAGGTGAAGACTGCCTCGTGTGGTTTGCTTTTGTGAAACGTGGTCGAGCTCCGACATCCAGACTCTGCAAGTGACATCTGATGGAACAACCTCTTCCCGTAACTCCTTCCTTCTTCTAACAGCCCAACCCAAATTGAGTGTCAGAGGCTAATTTTGAAATGCATAAATTCAGGGAGATCTGGTTGAACACACAGAGTTTGGGCTCAGCCACATTGACCAATAGATTAGGATGGAATGTGTGTTTCTGATCTCGATGGGCAACGGACATAGTTCCTTGCCCTCAGAGTCTAGGAATTGGTCAGTGGGTGACTGATGGCTCTCTTTGGGGACCAACATCTTTGACTGAGCATTGTGAATGGGGTCAGAAAAGCACAAAGTGAAACACGCAGACCTGCATATATCTTTGGGGACATAGCTTCACAGTTGAGAGTGACAACATTTGCCATTCTCTACTGCAGCCTCAATGAAGTCTCTCCCTTCTGGCTTTGATGGAAGGAGGAACAGGAATCCAGAGTACCATTCCCATTATTCTCAGCGTTTGGAATAGAGACTGGCTCGTCGCCTGCCCCCCAGGGAATTTCGCATTGCTCTTATGGACTGACACACATGCTAAAAGAAAGAATCCGTTCACAGATGCGCGGAATTGTGGTAGGAGGGACTGCCGTTGATCTATGCATTGAAAAATGACCGTCCGTCGGCTGAATATATTAGGGCATACCGCTACAATCAGTAGAATTTGAAACCGGGCCTTCTGTCTCAGAGATTAACAAAATGGAAAGTCTCCAGTTGAACTCGGCAGGCCTTTCAGCACCTGAAAACAGACAACTCCCAGTGTCTGCGTGCGTTTTCTTCGAGTTCTCTGGTTTCCTCGCACAGTCTAAAGGTATGCAGGCAAGGAGAAATGGCCATGCTAAATTGCCCATAGTTTTCAGGAGCGTGTAGTTTAGGTGTATTGGACAGGGAAAGAGTAGTGCTGCAGGGGAGGGGAATGGTTCGAGATGGGATGGTTTCCGGAGGGTCTGATTGAGTCCGTTGGGTCTAATGGCCTGTTTCCACACTGTCAGGATTCTATGAAATCAGACTGAATGTTTCGGAGCCACATACAAAAACATCTGTTCACAACACCACGGAAGCTCTGACAAAACAGTGCGTACCATGTTAATAATGAACTGCACAGATTCATCACATCTCCATGGCGATCCCTTTAAAAATTCCAGGTAAGATGAATTTGCACAGGTCTGTCAGGAGTGGACTGAGAGTATTATGCATGAGGAACATGGTACAACGGTACTTAAGATATCGTGATTGTGTTAAACCCCATTGTCACCACATGAATGCCCGGATTGGAACTTACTGATCGGTGCAAGCTCTGCTCGATTTGTCTCAATGACTGTACCCAACAACAGAAATGTGTCCCCAGTGTGAAGGCAACATTGCATCTTTACGAAGGACTGAGTTGCCTTTATTCCTACCAATGATTATGTGGATAAATGTATTCGAGGAAGGAAGATATGAAAGTTGGAAGGCAAGGACATTATTTCCCTTTCTGTAGTTTCCCTCACCAGGAACTGCAGGAAAGACGTTGGCACTCAAACCTAAATCAATTAGAATAGGCATCGGAGAAGCCAAGGCTTTTAAGGTGACGTTGATTAAAGTCCGAAAGCCAGAATGATTTAGGATTTCTGGCTGCTTTCCAACAGTTTATTACTGTTGTTTAATGTTGTAGAAGACAAGACGGTCAGCTGAAACAGGGTGGTAGGTGCAAACCACCATGGCAATTCCTTTACCGAGTCTTCCAACATGACAGGGCCTCTCTCGGAATGGTGACAAATGGTTGTTGCCGAACGATATGACTCTGTGAGGATGGTGCTGTTGGAATAGATCGGCTTGTTTTTATGACCTCCCCCAACGGCCCCATGAAATGATGGAAAAAAACTACAGCATAGACAATAGGCAAGTCAACTAATTTTACTTATACAATTCAGAAAACAGTAAGTCAAGTGTCATTGGATCCACAAACTGGCACACAGTCGATCAACAGAAATCAGCTGGCGCCTCACACGGTCCTCACATTCGATTGTTTTTTTGCTTCACATCCGGTTTGACTTGCAGCAGTAGTTCTCTGCGAGACAAGCGTCACTTTGTCGAATTTCATGCGGAAGACAACGGGATTCCCTACAAATTCCTTTTTTGAGTCCACAAGGTGATATGGGGTCTGTAAGACAAAAATGAACTGTTCAGTGAGGACGTCGCCAGGGGAATTAACGCCCCGTCTGTCATTTAACCAAGTAGTCAAGCGAGCAGAACTGTATCCATTGCTGCTGGTGTGGTCCAATCGAAGCAGGTCGACACCAAAACACTGCACAATCTTCCGAGTGGAAACTTACAAAGGGATGTAAAGAGGAGAACAGTGCCCAGTGTCCTCATAAGTGTCTCATTAAGGAAGATAAAGACTAAAATTATCAATATATTCCAATTGTGGTCACTGTGAGAAGGGTGTGTTCTGTCCTACAAATGTCGTCGAACTGAGAGATGTGGAGACGACCACTACATACAGTGTGGTCTTACAGACGGCGTTGAAATTGTCGGTATATACAGTGGAAAATGTGAAGTTTAACAAAAGTTTATGGGGACAAGGACTTTGTACAGAGCTCCCTGGGGGATTAAGAAAGGTATACAGAGACCAGAAGCGAGCACAGTTCTCCTACTGCGACTTTGTCGACCACATGCAATCCAGTGCTGTGCATAGTTCTCTCAGTTTATTCTAACCGAGGGATAAGGAAAGTCGGATTCACAGATTTCTCATGTCGTCTTACCAAAGAGGATCGAGGCCTCCCTAAGCACAGTGTTTCAAGTGTGTCCTGTCAGGAGACATGTGGACCAAAACTGAGCATAATGATTCCCGTGTGACTTTATCGATGGATATGTATCCCAACTCTGTGTACAGTGTTTTCTTATCATACATAAGGATAAAAAAAAACACAAGGATATACGCAAGCAGATTCCCAGACAGTTTTGTATCGTGTTTCATTTTAAGTTATTTTTTAGAGAATAAACTGTGTTCCTACGGAGTGCATTCCACAGCTCGGGGCTCAGGCGGTTGAATACAATCCAAACAATGATCTCTAAGTTCATCATAATTAGAATAGCATGGGGATCCTGAAGTTCTGTCGTGACTAAAGGATATTGCCGAGATCAGGAGGAGCAGGTCAAAAAGCGATTTCAAAGTATGTCCTGTTCAACGTGGAAACCAGTCTGCTTAGAACAGTTCTTGATGCATAGTTTTGAGGGCAGATAATTAGCAAATTGAATTGAACAGTTCTTCGAAAATTCTCCAAAATGAGATGTTAACTTTTCATGCAGAACTGGCAGGAATGGGATTCTGGCTGTTTGAAAGAAAGCAAACTAGATGTCGAAATTCAGTTCCAAAACAGCACACGATTGTGGAGCTGATGGTGATGAAATCCGTTTTGACATAATTGTACATACAAACAAAAAAAAGAGTCTCGATTTCCACCCACAGTAATGGGCTCGACAAGCACCAAGACAATGAGCAGGAAAATCAGTGATTTAATATTTCTCTGTAGAGGCTGTCAGCTGCACGATGCGATGACCAGAAGAAGGAGACTATTCATAGTAAATGAGAAACTATTCTGTTGTTAATAATCACAGATCAACGTTGAGGATTGGATCCACGTTGTGCTCATCATAATGACATTTCACTAACTAAGGCCAAATGTAACTCGAATCCTAGCCCTACCTCGAACAAATGGTTTACATATGCACGGATCCTTGAAGATAACAGTTGAGGTACATAAAATTGATTTTAGAAAGACACATTGGAAATTTGATTTTAGAACGCATTTTGTGTAACTTAACATTATTAACTGAAACATGTAGTACGTGAACTAGACGGAATCATGGGTAGTTACAAAGATGATCATAAATTGCAGAAGGACATTAATCAGGCTGAGAAATAACAAAGAGCGGTTAGTATAGATAAGATTGAGTCCTTGCATTTTGTAAATTCAAATGAAGATTTGCTTTTCGTGGTGAGAGTTAAGGTCTTAAGGAAGGTGCTGGAACGCAGTGCCCTTGGAGTTCAGTATCATAGTTCCCTGAAAGTAGAGTCACAGGTAGACAGACCAGTGAAAAGTCTTATTACGCACTGGCCTTCATCAGACAGGACGTAGAGCACTGAAATTGAGAAGTTGCTTTGCAGTCGTACAGGACGTTGGCGAGGTCGTATCTTGGAGTACTGTGCTCAGTTGTGCTCAGCGTGCTAGAGAACAATTGTTATTAAACTAGGAAGATTTCAGAATGTGTTTACATGCATGTTGCATAGACTCGGCTTTCAAAGTTATCGGGAGAGGTTGGACAAGATAGAATATTTTCTTTATGGCATAAGAGACTGAGGGGGATCTCATCGGATTGGATTAGATCATGAGAGACAAGGACAGTTTTTCCCGGTGTTGGGGAATCAAGGACAAGAGGGCATCAGTTGAAGATTAGATCGGAACGAATAAAAGGGAACACGAAGAGCAATTTTTTATGCAGAGGCTGGTCGGCATATGGAATTATCAGCAAGCAAAATTGGTTCAGGCGAGTACAATAGCAACATTCAAATGCATTTGGACAAATACATTGGATCGGAAAGGTTTACAAGGATATGGGCCAAGTGCAGGGAAATGGGGTTAGTTATGATGACCTTTTCGTCGGCATTGTTCATTTTGGGTGAAAGGGCCTATCTCTTGCCAGCAGGACTCTATGAACCTATAATTATGAAAGAGCAGTCAATCTTAATTTTGATGGAAACACTGCCCTTATTTTAAGGTTGGTTTCTTGCTTCCTAGGTATGAAGAATAAATTTCGAAGATGAATCTGGATCTCCTGAAACAAAGAGAGAACACTTGCATTGCACCACATGAGTCCTCCATATCTCGACTTTTATTGTGGAGAATCAATGTGTGAGAATCAGCTGCAGACTAATATCAGAACACGAACAGAAAAGCTGTCCAAACGCCTGGTGGATGGCACAATTGACAGAAATACTTACATTTCAGTGATGTGACGGGAAGCAGTCACTGACCATTTTGAATAGTTCATCTCTCTGTTAAATATTCGCCACTAACACGGACTTCACTGGCCACAAGTCTCCATTCAGTCTGAGAGTTTAACAAAGTTTGCATTGTCACACAGTAAAGACTAGAAATGATCCAGCATCTCTTTGTAAGCTTGTGTGTTCAATGTTCGGACTGTACTCTGCTGCAATTAAATGCGGCCCAAATGTTGTGAAACTGAAAAGATAACTTGTGGATTGTGAGGCAAAAAGTTAGAATTTCATGTTTGCACAATGCTGGCATGAAAGCATTGCATGTCCGCTTTTGTAGATTATGTGCATTTTCTGTTGTTAGAGATTTAGAATGTATATCGGTGAGTAGTAGCCTGAAAGTTTGCACGTACACAGAAAGTACCCGAATTGAAATGTGTATCAAAAGGCCGTACCGGCAGCAGGACAATCAGCAGGCTTTTTTTTAAACCAAGACGACAGGCTTTTGAATTTAGGCAATAAATTTGAACCAGGCACTTAGTTTCCTGAATCCGATAAATTTAAGCCTGATGGTTATGACAATACAGGACCAATCCGATGTTAAAAAAATATTGATATCTCACCAATTGTATAAAAAGAACGGGGCAGTTGGAGAAAGG
Source organism: Chiloscyllium punctatum (assembly GCF_047496795.1). Classification (NCBI taxonomy): domain Eukaryota; kingdom Metazoa; phylum Chordata; class Chondrichthyes; order Orectolobiformes; family Hemiscylliidae; genus Chiloscyllium; species Chiloscyllium punctatum. The sequence goes on along the minus strand of NW_027311107.1, from coordinate 28,507 downwards.
CCTCAGAGCTGGCTGCCATCTTCCAGAACTAACGGTCGTCAGCTCCCGAAAGAAAATGTCTAGCCCTTACGGTTCTCTATGACTGAGGTGAAAGACCATCGAAATACCAACGAGAACAGCGACACAACTAGAGAATAATGATGATGTAGAATCAACACAGAAGGCAAAACACCACCGTCGAAGACATGTAACTTGGTTATAATTTGGCCGACTAAATTCTAGGATTTCTTAAAGAGGTGGGACCTGTATCAATTGGAACAGCACGCCAAACAAATCTTGTCAGGTTTCTTTAGGAATCTTTTATTAGGTTTTATTTTGTAATTAGAAGGGGCTTATTCAGTTTGTTAATAGTTCAGTTAGTTTATTTACTGTTAGAGTTAGATAAATGAATTGGTACTGGGTGATTTATAAATTCGTGTCAAAGATTTATTTTGCTTGACCATAAGAAGTTGACGAAAAACAGTTGACACTACTTCTCACGCTGTGTACATTGCAGTACTGCAGACATTGCATCACGTAGATCAGACAGAGTCTGCACAATTATGAGAGTCCAGTTATCAGTTTTCCTACGTAGTAGACATTATATTGCTGTCGATGGCATGCAAGTGCAGACAGCTGAGTGTTCAAGTATCATTTCATATGGTCGTGCAATGTTATAGAGTATTCCTACTTCCACATATTTCCTGTCATTGTCCCTGGTTTCCTCTAAAATGGAGTTGGGTTTGGGCTGCTGAGCACCAGGTCGTCTGCTAAATCCGCTTTTATTTTCGTTTCATTACTTTTCTCTTCTCCCGTAATCTTTTTGTCATCTTCTATTTCCTTTTATTTGACTTTCAGTGAAGAGCTCTGTGGCGACAAATGGGCGCAGCAGCGCGGACTGGTGACCGTGGCTTCTGCATTGTCGAAACAGTCTGAACGCAGATTCCTTGAGGCTGTGGTCGAGGCGTGTTTGTGCTTCGTACCACACCTGGCGGCCTCACCCAGGGCTACATGACCGACGGAAGTCCGAAACCGTTTTGGAGAAGCACCTACGAGAAGAGCAGGAGGAAGGTATTTGGCCTTTTGAACCTGCTGCATAATTCATCATGACCATGGCTGATTGCCCAAATCAATAGCCTCATCCTAATTTCTCCCCAAAATCAACAGATTTGTGAAGCATAATTTCCCCTACATAAATCCATGTTCAATTTGACTGATCCAGCCGCTGGTTTCTAAATGCTCATAGTGATGGCAGGTTGCCAGATTCTGCACCCGTCAGCACCAGTGGTGTCTGTGTTGGTCAGGTCCAGCGAAGACTCATAGTGGCAATGGAAAGATGGCGCTGAAGAGCAGTGATATTTGTTCCAGTTGCAGTGCCAGGGCAACCCTCGTGCCTGGCCCCTAGGTGTATTACCCAAGAAAGAGCAGTAAAGTTGGACAGTTTTTGTAATCGAAAGATATGCAGGTTAGGTGAATTGACCATGCTGAATTGCCCATATTTTTCAGGGATGTGGAGAGAAGTGCATATGTTAGGGGAAATGTCGTGTAATAGGAGAATGATTCTGGATGGTATACTCTTCAGAATGTCTGTGTGGACTTTTCGGGCCTACTGGCCTGTTTCTACATGGAAAAGATTCTATGAATTCTCTGATGTCATTTATTCATTTCCGAACATTATATTCTATGTTTCGACATATGTTTCTTTTGCTTCAAAATGGCACTAGAGAGTGGCCACAGTATAAAATACTTTTCACGATGTTTAGGGACAAGATACGAGTGACAATAAATATATCAATGAATAATTCACAGAGCATTCCCACCTCAAAAATCCTCCTGTTATTTTCAAAACAATTCCCACTTCCTCACGATCATTTCATTTGAGATAACATTCCAAAAGCCACATTGTGCTGTTGGTTTAAACAGCATCACCACTTCGACATATTCCAATTATTTTGGACAACATTCCTACTTGCACATTTCTTTGTTATTTTTGAGATATTCCAGCTTCCAAATGTTCCCTGTTTTTATTAGACACGATTCTCACTTCCAAGTGTTCACTGGTACGATCAGCACAATTTGCACGTCCACCTGTCCCTCTCTTTTCAGACAATATTCCCGCTTCCACATTTCTCTGTTATTTTGACTGGAGTTGCCACTTCCACATAATGTCTCCTTGTTCATGCAGCGTCCACACTTCCACACGTTCTCTGTCATTAAATGCAGCATTCCCAGTTCCTCATGTTGCTGTTATTTTCTACTGTTTTGTAGAGGTTTTCAAGAGGCCTCCCGTGTCATGTGTATAGACATTGATCTTTGTTCGGAGCTCCTTATCACTTCAGCCTGGGGAGGTCATTGGGGAGAGAGTCCAATGCATTCTGCACACTCCCTTTCTCCGAATATAATACAATATGTTCACACATTCCTCGTTAAAATGATAGCATGCAACATTGGTATCAGCGATTGCCACATCTCCTTTGTTCGATGTGACCTTCTAAAGAAATTTGCCAGGTGCATCGTAACGGAGTGGGGGATGAGTGTCATCTTATGCTGCTGTTAATTAACATTTTTCCTAAGACATTCATTACCACTTGCACATTTAAAATAAAACTAATAACTGCGTGTGCTGAAGATCTGAAACCAAACTCTTTTGATGAAAACTCGTCAGAATTGAGATATTAATAACTTTCTTCCCGCAGATTCAATGAGACTTGTTAAGTTTCATGAACAATTTCAATCCCCACAAGTCAAACTGCCTGTTCATACTTGCACAAAACTTGTACTGCGGTTTTGAAATCGATATGCAACTCTCCCCAATATTTGTTTCCCCTTGCTGTTTCTGAACTTCACTCAAACTGATTATGTGGAATCTGGGCTGAGGCGATCTTAGTGGCAGATTCTAGCTGGATGTTCAGTGAGGCCAATTCCGATTTTGAGATCATCTTGCTGCCTCTTGTTCGTTCTTCTCAATGGGAATGGTGAGATTGTCATCAGGTTACCCCTCACCGTGAAGGAGTGGAAAGGACAATGCTATGCTTTCCTCCAGACATCCGAGACTGCTTAAAGCTAGATCGGCTGCCGTCGTCTGGTGTCATGGCCTTCACTCCTGGTTTTGGGGAAATAGAGGTCCTGCATGTGTGCTTCCCCACGCAGCAGGCGTTACATGCATATGTGAGCAATGCGGGGGAGGGGTGTAGGTTAGTTTTTGAAGATACAATGCACGTCGTTAAAAATGACATTCATTCAGCTTGTCAGCTATTAATCCCTTTCCGATTGCAACTGTATTTTGCCAATTTCACTGATCAAGAACAGGCCTGATTGGAAATATCTCAGGGACCACAATCAGTTTCATTAATTATTTCCTATCGCATTGGCAGGACAGGATCATGATTGTTCGTTGCAGTGTGAGAGAGGTGGGAAAGGGAAAGGAGAAACATTCTCGAAGGAGTTGTTGGCGCATGGAGATCAACTGACGATCATTGTGGAAATCATCAATGATTCCCCGAATACCCGTGAATACATATATCTGTTACCATGTGACACCAACCGACAACGTTGTTGTAACTACTCACCTACACTGTCTCCACAAGTGCTGCCTGACCCACGGCACTGTGAGTACTACTGACCTGCTGTGGACTTATTTGCGAACCCACACCCATTTTACAATGGACTGCTCTGTCTTTGCGTGTGACTCCACAAACAAGCACTGACTGTACCACAGATCTGCTCTGCATCTCCATGTGAGTGCACGTTTGCAACACTCTGCATACCATTGACCAACTGTATCTCAGTATGTGACACAAAGCTGTGCTTCCAAAAGATCTGTTCTGTCTCTGTATGTGACCTGAGATGCACAGCACTTTGGTTAGCACCGATGTGCTCTGGCTCCATGTCTGCCTCAAGGTAGACTGCATTATGATACCAATGACTTGGTCTATCTCTACTTTTGAACCCAGATTCACAGCACCTTGGTTACCACTTACCTCCTTATTCTCTACAAGTGACTGCAATCCACTGCACTCTTGATACTACTGGTCTGCACTGTGTCTTACGCCAGACCCACAACATCATAGATTCACGTAATCCCTACAGTGAGTAAATAGGTTCCTTGCATCAACAAGTCTAGACTGAGCATCTGAAGTGTAACCCAACAAGAAGCATTCCCCTCCCCTATTAATCCACATTTCCATGAACTAATGAACCTAACCAACATATCCCTGAACACTACGGACATCTTGGCATGGCCAATTCACCTATTATGCGCCTCTTCAGATTGTGTGAGGAACTGGGAGCAGCTGGATGAAGCCCAGGCATCGGCGAGGAGAATGTGCAAACTCCACACGGAAAGTCGCCCAAGTTTATAATCAAACACTGGTCCCTGGAACTGGGATAGGGCAATGCTAACCACTGCGACACCGTGATCTTTGGATACCAGAAAACATTGAGAAGAATGTTGTTAAGAATGGCGTTATTGAGCTTTATGGATAGGCTCTGTGTGTTTTTCTCTGCAGCATCAGAAAAAACAACACAATATTTTCCCATGATCTGCTCTCTCTCTGCATTTGCCTTCAGACCAAAAACACTGTGGTTATTACTGATCTGCTCAGGCTACGTATGTGAATCTAGATTCACAGCACTCTGTTTCACACTCATCTACTCTACCTCTCCCTGTGACTCCAGAACACCAGCACTGTAAATATTCTCATCTACACTGTCTCTTCATTCGACTCCAGAACCACAGAACAATATCTACCACTGAACTGCTCTATATAACTGCAGGCCAACAGCATTGTCGTTACCACAATCTGCTTTACCTCTGCTTATAACTACAAACTCACATCACTGTGGGCAACACTGATCGTCTCGGTCTCTACATGTGACTTCAGACCCACGGGCCTGTGGTTTCCACTGACCTGCTCCCCCCTACATCCGCGTCCTGACACACAGCACTGTGGTTACTGCTTACCTGCTCTGCATCTGCATTCGAATCAGACCCACAGCAATATGTTTACTTCAACCTGTGCTTAACTATAAGTGACTACAGACTCACAGTACTGTTATGAATTACCTGCTCTGTAACGAAGGCACAAATCACTGGGTGTTCTATTAATCTATTCTGTCTCAGTATATGCCGCATGGCCGACGTAATTTTGCGTTTAAATAACCTGCTCTCTATCTGCATGTGACTCGAGGCACAAAACATGGTGATTACCAATGACTTGCTTTGTCTCAACATGCAGATCCATACTCAAAGCACCGTGGTTGCCATTGATCAGTCCTTTCTCTACATTTGAGATCGAGCCCAAAGCACAGCAGTTCTCACTGACCTGATATTTATCTACAGCTGACACCAGTCCACAGCACTGCAGTTGACACTGGTCCATGCTGTTTTTGCACTTGATTCCAGACTTACAACACTCCCCGTAACACAAAGGATTTGTAAGAAATTTGCCCAGGTTTGAGGGGTTGAGCTTCAGGGAGAACCTCAGCAAGCAGTTGTTTCTGTTCCCTGGAGCCGATGGGTGGCGTTATAAAAGTTTACAAAATCATGAGGGGCATGGAAAAGTTGCAAAGTTCATACCTTTCCCCGACATTAGGGGAGTCCAAACCTGGAGAGCATTTGCTTAAGGGTGAGAGGGAAAATTGTTAAAAGGGGCATGAGGGGCGACTTTTTTCACACAGTAGATGGTGCATGCATGAAATGTCCTGGCAGCGGATGTGATAAACACTGCGACAGTTACAACATTTTAAAAGTATCTGGATAGGCATATGAGCAGGAAACATTGAGAGAGATAAGTGCCAAATGGGAAATAATGGGGTAGTTGGACTAAAGGTCCTGTTTTCTGCTGCACATGTCTGTGATTCTATGACACTGGACCCACAGAATTGTGAGTACCAGTGATATACTATGGCTCTACATCTGCATGTCAAACTAAATTATTTCAATATATCAGAATTTGTAGAGGTCCCAATAAGAAGCTTTGTGGACAACCATTAGTCACGGACCTACAGAAATCAAATACCCTTCTACAGTCATCCTCTTCCTTATTTGGATAACCCAAAAGTGTATTAACGCAGCCCCGTCACGTTGGATCCCATGCATCTTAAGATTCTGCATGAGTCCACAAGGTGGTATCTTTTCAAAACACTTACTAAAATCCATGTAAGCAAAATACTCTGCTCTACCCTTATCGATCATCTTTGTGACCTGCTCAAAAAGTCAATTAGGTCAGAAAAACATGACCTGTACTGCACGAAAGCATGTTAGCTGCCCCTAATCAGGCCATTCTTTTCCAAATGTAATTAAATCCTATTCCAAAGAATTTTCTCCAAAATCTTCTCAAACACTGATAAAAGACTGAATGGCCTATAGTTTCCTGTATTTCCCCTATTTCCCTTCTTGAATAAAGGAAAAACAATGGGTATTCGCCAGTCGCCCGGGATCTCTTACGTGGTTAGCGGTGACACAAAGCTCTTGTTCCAAGCCACAACAAACATTTCTCTTCCCTCTCCCAAATAACTTTGGTAGATACTTTCAAGCCCTGGCAACTTAGCCATCTGAATGCTTCTCAACAGATTCAAAACCACATCTTTCTTGCTCTCACTGTGCCCTGGCATATCTGTATACTCCGCACATATTTCATTCTCCGCCATGTCCTTTTACTGGGTGAATGCCAATACAAAGTATTCATCAGTATCTCATCAACATCTTCTGCACCCAAGCACAAGTTCCCTCCATTATCCTTGTTTGTCCATTTTCTTCCTGGTTATGCTCCTGGTTTCAATGTTAGCATCGAATATATTGGAACTTCCCTTTACTCTGCTTGCCTAGGGCATGTCATGGCTCTTTCCTGCTCCACTAAACCCCTGCTTCAGTATCTTCCTGCCTTCCTTATATTCTTCATCGGCCTTTTCCAATGTATGCTTCCTAAAACCTACGTATGCTTCTTTTTTCCCTTTCACTCAATTCAGAACCTCCCTCGTTATCCATGTGTCCCTTACATTGCTTTCCTTGCTTTCCATTCATCGATTACACTATTGTTGTCAATGTCTCGGCAAGTAACTTCAGACAGAAGCACTGTGTTTCCCCTGACCTACTCTGTCTCCAGACGCACAGCTCTGTGGTTAACCTGACATACTCTGTCTGTTCTGATGACTGAAGACCTCCAGCACTGCGGTTAGCACTCATCTGTTCTACAACTACATGTGACTCTTGGCCAACAGCACTGTCGTAGTGCCTGATCTTCTTTTACTCGACGTGTGCTTATCAGTGTTCTATCTGGCTCTGCACGTAACTTCAGACACAAAACATTGTGTTAAGCACTGGCCTTGTCTCTCTCTACGTGTGAAACCAGAACCTCCGTAATGTCCTTGCTACTGACATGCTGTGTCTCTTCATATGACTCCTGGTTAAATGTACTTTGGTTCTCATTTACTTGTGCAATCTCTGCATTAAACTCCAGCCCCACAGTACCTTGGTTTCTATTCTCTGCTCTGCCTCCAAAGGTGACTCTAGATACACAGCAATCTGCTTATTATTGACCTGCTGTGAATATACATGTCACTGCAATCCCACAGCACTATTGTTATAACTGACGTGCTCTGGTTCTTCATGCGACCTCAGACCCACAGCACTATGGTTGCTGTTGATCTGCTATGCGTATACTTGTGATAACAGCACTGCTTTTACCAACAATCTGGTTTGGGTCTATTTATGAATCCAGAACCACAGTTACATGAACGTACTCTGTCTATACTTCTTGACTTAATGATAACTGCTATGCGATAAATACAGACCTGCTCATCCCTTCAATCGAATCCATAGGCACAGCGCGGTGGGTATTACTGACCTTCCCTGTCCCTATATTTAACTGCAGACTCACAATGTAATTATGATCTTGACCTCGTCTGCTGCTGCACATGAAGGCAGACCCACTGCAGCAGCGTTGTCACTGACCTGCGAATGGAATGTTGGTTTTTCTTTCAAAATGAATATAGCAAATGCCTTCACCAAGCCCTCAGGCAGCACATTATATTTTGGACCAGCTACTGCACCTATGAAACTGATGCACTCTGGTCTTAGACACGGCACTCATGGGAAAGAGATTAGACACGGCACTCATGGGAAAGAGATTTTCATAATCTATTCCTCTCATAATTTCCCATTCCTCCTCAGCATTCGGGGCTCCAAGGAGAACAATTTCAGCCCTCCCAGTCACTCGTCCTAACTGAGATCTTCCTTCCAAGGTAACATCATGCTGAATCTCGTCTATTATGTCTGAGGTGGAAGCAGGACTTTCCAACAGTGTGGTGAGGAGAGCGACACTAAGTATTCCCACTATGGTTAATGCAATGATTTATAATTGTGGAAGCAGACTTCTTTGCTTCCAATTTGTAATGACTGAAAAGTGGAAACAACACGTATGCCATCCGTATAACCCTGTCTACAGGCGTTCACATCTTTGGAGACCTACTAACTTGCACACCAAGTTTCTATTGTTCCTTAATATGTCCTGGGGGCCTAACATAAATTGTTCACATCCGTACCCTATTAGACTTCATAAATGCATCAGCTCACACTTTTTGGGATTAAATTCTATCTGCCGTAGATCTGCGAATTGAACAAATGAGCATTATCAAACAAATAACTGAGACTATATTCCTCACGATCATCAACACTACCGAATTCGAGTCATTTGCAAACTTACTAATTGTCCCTTTTACTTTCTTATGCAAGTTGAGAATGCATAGTCCATATTCAAGAAATAGATATCCATTACTTTAGAGGAAGGAGGTGCCCATTTGAAACGTTGTGAGTGCTTGGAATTCCCTTTCTCAAAAGGTATGAATGCAAATAGTTTAAATTTTGTTTTCCTGCTGATGTCGACATATTGTCGATCATTGACATATGAAAATTGCTCAATGAATACGTAAGAAAGCAAAGTTAACATCTAAAAAAAAACAGCCACCACCTTTTTGCATAGAAAACCAAAGAACTGGGAATGCTGCAAATCAGAAAAAAGAAGAGCAATTGCCGAAAATGTTCAGCAGATCTGGCAGCATTTGTGGATACAAATCAGATTTGAACTTTCGGGGTGAATGACCGTTCCTCAGAATTGTGGTGCCGTTCCCAGTTTTGAGGAAGGATCATTTGAATCGAAAAGGTGACAGAGATTTCCCCTCACAAATGCTGCCAAATCTGCTGAACTTTGTCAGCTCTTTCAGTTGGTCATGATCTCATTGATTTGAATTCTATTAAACTGGAATTGCTGAGTGACCTGCTCCTATTTGGTGTGTTCGGGTGACCACACATAGTACCCCTGGCAGTCTCCCAGACCGATAAGTCGCGATTGTACATTGGAAGTTTTTATTTGTTTTCTGACTACTCAGTGGTTCGTTCACCTCATGACATAAGCCAATCTTGGTATTATTTGATTTTGTGTTTGATTAGTGTGGTTCAGAAGTGATGCAACAAGTGATGTTTTCCTGTCAACATGACGTGTGCATTTTGTCTCCTTCCCAGTGCAACACCCAATTTTCCTTCCAGTCTTTGTGGTCGGAGAGTGATGCATTGGGGACATACAAGCATCCCTCTATGTGCAAAAGCACACTCCCCTTCCCCGAAGTGTAGAGTGGACAATGAGCCAATGACATTGCCTGCGAGTTTCTATTTGTGTCTGTTGGAGCAGAGAATCAGAGAACCTAGGAGACTGTGTTCAAGTCCTTTCACTTTCTATTTGTATCCTCCATTGGACTCAAGGGAACAGCTGTTTTCTGCTCTCTCTGCCCGTGCTCCCCAAAAACTTGTTCATATGAAACATACCTGCCGAATACGGCCTTTGCCTGAGAGAAAAAAGTTCCGTTTAAGTCCAGCCTCTCTCCAAAGCTAAAATTCTCCAGGGAAAATTACAACACAGGAACAGACCCTTCCGCCAGCATGTCTGTGACGATCAGTGTACTACTCTCATATAATACCATCTGCCTTCAAATGGTCAAGATCGCTATATAGTTGACATGTTCATCCTTCTAATTGCCTGTTAACCTTTGTTATTATATCCAATTTTACCACTTCCCTGGCAGTGTATTCCGTACATCTACCATCCTCTCTGTAAAAACAAAAGGTCTCATGCATATTCTTTCAAGCATTTTCCCCTGTGCCCGGTATGAAGCGGCATTGCAAACTTGGGTGTTTTATATACTTCTTTCAGATCGCCTCTCAGCATCAATCCTCGAGCAAAAATCATCCAAATTTCTCAAAAGGCTTTTGGTGACTCATCATCTCCAATCCAAGAAACATTCTGGTATAACTCTTTCCGAGGTGCTGCAAACCGTCCAGGTCCGCCCTACAGTGTAGCAACCTGAACTGCAAACGATCTTACAGTTGTGGCCACACAGCAGCTAATCTGCTGCAGTGTGACGATAATCAATGCATCTTACCCATTTTCTGATCACTCCCTTCCTCCCTGTCACTGGGATATTGATATAAAAGTTGATGACTTCCACCCATACTGACTCTGTAAACAAACCTTCATCAACAATCTTCCTTTGTGCAGCTGTGATATTATCGCTGATTAGCAATGCCAATCCTCCATTTCTTTTCCGCCCCACACACCCAACTTTTTTGAAACATCTAAACGCTGGAACATCCAACAACCATTCCTGCCTCTTTGGTATTTAATTATCCGTAATGGCCACAAAATGACAGTTCCAAGTATTGATCCAGATTTGGAGTACTGAAGGCTAATTTTGGATGCTTCTTGTATTAATGTGCACACATTTCAAACCATCACACTGACTGCACCTTTGCACAATCTAGCGCCTATCCCTTCTCGCAGATCCTCTGCAATTTGTATCTAGTGCATCACTGCCTACTGCAAAATTTGCTCCATGGTGCTGTTTTCAACACTCCTGCTTATCTAGATTTAACTCTCCCAAAGATCTCTAGCAAACCTCCTGTGGTGCCCCTCCAGTTCAGGTGTAATACTTACTTCTTCTAAAGATCAACATCTATTCCAGAATGTATCCAATACGATGTGGAAATTACACATCTCTGGTAATCGTGTATACTCTGGCATTGAATCGTGGCTGATAGGTTTATCATGCCCATTCTCCCGCTTTCCCCCATTACCTTTCATTGCCTTTATAATCAGGAAACCATCCGTCTCAGAATTAAATACACTCAACGACCTGACCTGCAAAAACGTCTGTGGCAATAAATTCCATAGATTCACCAATCTTTGGCTAAATACATTTCTCCTTATCTCGGTTTTTAAATTGCTTCCTTTCACACCCAGGCTTTGCTGTCGGGTCCTATTCTCTCCTATCAATGGAAACTCCAAAGCAATTTCCACTCTTATCTGCCCATTCAGTATTTGCATCTGCACTGTAGCGAATGTAAATGCAAATCTTCAAATGAACATGTCTCTGTCACCCTCGTGGTTTAGGGAAAATGATCAAGATTTTGACCCAGTGAAGAAGGTGGTGAAATTTGGAAAGAGTATCTGAAATGCCGAGGCAGTGAGATGGGGGTAATCCTGGCATATTTCAGAGCATGAGTATAGAGGTTAATTATTTAAAGAAGTCAAGAACTCAGCATTTTGAATTCCGTACTCATAGCAATCAGGGCCGCTCTCGTTGTCTTTTTCCTTTTCTATTAGGCTTGCAACAACTTAGCTCCAGGGAGTTCGGATGGAACTTGTCCATAAACGCTCCTCACAATATCTGGCCTGTGAGTCAGGCAGATATTTCATAGGCAAAACCAACGGACAATGTGCAGTCGAAGCAGAATACGGAATCAAGAACTTCAAATCGATGTGAAGCGTGTCGACAATCAAACTCTGTGTGTGAATGTGTGTGTGTGTGTGAGAGAGAGAGAGAGAATGAGAGCAATTGAGACTGTCTTTGAGCGGAAGAGATACGAATGTAGAGAGAGTGACCGAGGTGGAGTAGCAAGGACAACGAAATGGAGTGCACGACAGAAAGAGAAGGAAAAGCATAAAGGTAGACAGAGTGAGGAATGAGAGGGAGAGAATGTGAGACGCACATAAAGTCACAGATACAAGGGAGACAGAGAGAGTGAGAGGCAGTAAGTGAAAGAGATTGATTCAGCTCATTACAATGAGTAAAACTGAAACGAGAGAATGTGAGTGGGACAATGTGAGCAAGGGTGACAAGCGACAGTGAGAGTCATGAGAGAAAATTATATATAGAAACAGTCAGAAATGAGTGACAGAAAAAAAATAATTAAGAGATAGAGTGAAAATCAAAGACAGATTGAGCAACATATTGATGAAACGAAAATGTATGTGAGAAAGGAGGAAGTGAAGGGCAGAGAGGCAATGATATAGAAACAGAGCAAGATAGAGCAGCATAGGTTCCCCACTCACTGGCTGAAGATGTTTCTCTTTTTCACTATTCTAAAATATCGTCCATTTACCCTCAAGCTGTGCTTTAATAACCTATACTCCCGTGCCAATGAACACATCTTCTCAATATCCACTCTGACCAGACCATTCACTATTCTGCTTATAGACCATAGGGAATCTAAATATAAAGCTTTGAATAGCCATCCCCCTGTCGCCCAGTGAGATTGGGAAAACGAACAGCAGTTTATCCCTGTGAAGGAGGTGATAAACTTTGGACAGAACCTCTGAAATGCTGATGCAGTGTGCCGGTGAAATCCCGGAATATATCAGAGAGTGGGTGCGCAGTTTACTGATTTCAAGTCGCCACGGATTCAGCCGGTAGTGATCCATCATACCAGGAACGAGGGTGTTCTAATCGTCTTGTTGTGGGTTTGTTCGTCCAGAACTCCTCATCTCCAAGGAGTTAGGACGGACCTGGCCCAGAATCGTTCCTCACAATATTCTGGCGTCGAACAGCATCACCCAAGACAAATAGGCAGACATCTCCCGGTCACTTTCCAGTAAAGAAATTGAAGCAGCGGATTTCATTCACCGTGTGAGTGAGGAATGTCTTTCATCGGAAAAACTGCTGGAAAAATACAATGCGAGCAGAATCCGGAATCAAAAACTAAAAATGGTTGTGAGGACAGTAAACAAAGAAACCGGAAAACTACCATGAGAGAGTGAGACAGAGACAGAGATGGAAATTGGGAGCAAGTGAGTATTTGTGTGTCAGTGGCTGAGAGGAATGGACAGAGAGTCAGAGAGGCAGAGGGGCGCGGATAGTGAAACAGAGAGCGCGACAGACATAGAAAGAGTGACAGAAAATTGGAGAGAACAAGAAAAGAGAGGGGAAGAGCGACTGGCAGAGAACGTCACAGATACAAGTGAGGCAATGGGACTGAGAGGCGGCAAGTGACAGACAATACGATATATTGTTACACGGTAAGTGAGAATGAGATGACACAAAATGAGAGACAATGCATGTAAGGATGACAAGGGTCTGAGAGAGACGAGAGAATGAGATGTAAGTCGATATCATCCTAGATATATACAAAGTGAGAATGACATAAAGAGTGACAGAGCGACAGAGTGATACACAAATACAGATTGAACATATATATAAATGAAAATAGAAGGAATGAGAGGATGTGTGAGAGAAATGAGGGATTGCAATGCAGACAGACAAGGACATAGAAACGGAGTAAGACATAAAGGGGCAGCGAGAGAGGGAGTAGGACAATAAAATGACAAGCAGAGTGAGAATGATGAGAAATTGTGAGAGAGAGAGACAGAAGCACAGGCAAAAATAAAGGAGACAAAGAGAGCGACAGAGTGAGTGTGCAAGAAAATAGTAAGACAGGAAGTGATAGTAAGGGAGAGTGTGTGAGAGACGACAGAGGTAGAGTGAGAGGGAAGTAGAAAAAAGACTGAGAGTCTGAGGACAGGACAAAAACAAAGTAAGAGACAGAGAGGAGTTGGGACTCTTTGCCGATAGTGACAGACTGCTTTTTGCTGGTCTAGAACAGTTACCAGTTTGGAGCTCTCCCCTTTTTACTTGCCTCTTAATGTTGGGTTTTTGGAGATCATTCCTGTGGAACGAGGATTGTAAACGCTGCAAGATTACCACTGCCCTCTACTCCCCCGGCTTGGAGGAGCTGACAGAAAGACGAAAAGTATATTCATCCTCATCCTTGGATTCATGGCCATGTCTCTGTACAGAACTGTCCCATTGCCATGGTGGCATGTCATGCACACAGGCCAGTCGCCACAACATGTGGGCGCGTTGGTGGGGCTTGTCGAGTAACTGGCTGGCACAGTGAAAGTATAGTGCCCGCTTTCCCAGGAGATGATATCTGCGCCGGATTCCAGGCTTCACTCCACTCAAGCTTATTCTTCCCAGTAATACTCCAGTTCCCATGAGTCCCCCATTTGACAGTGCCTCCTGTGATATTTGTATGCAAAGATTGAAAGGGGGGATAGAAACTGGTTCATCAGCCAATCAAGCCTGCTCAACAATTTGGTCTGATCATGGTTGATCCTCATATGATAGAGTCATAGAGTAACACAGAATGGAAACACATCCTTGGGCTGAAAATGATCCATGCCGACCATGGTGCCCACTCAGATAGATCGAATTGCCTGCATTTTGTCCATATCATTCCAGTCCTTCCCATCCATATACATATCCCAATGCTTTTCAAAATATTGATGCTGCACCTGCATCGAGTATTTTTTTTCTGGCTTCCCATTCCAGATATACATCACTTTCTCGGTGAAGAGGTTGCCCACCGGGTCTTTTATAAATCTTTCCCTTCACACCTGAATCCGATGCCCACGATTTTACCCAACCCTAGGTAAAAATACAACATGCGCTCATCTCTGCCACTTTTGAATTAACACTTCTACATATTATAACCCCTCATTCACCTACTTTCCAAGGAATAAAGTCCGATCTTGGCAACATTTTTTTGTAACTCTTGCTTACTGGTCTTGGCAACATCCTCTTTATAGAACGAGAGAAACCATCAGGGAGACCAAACAAAGAAATTCGTAAACTAGTGTTGGACCTCGGCCACTTGGCCCACTCAATATGACGCTTGCTGATGATTTTCCCTTAGGAAGAAAGACAGATACACCCACATAAACACAGAGAGACAGAGAATCCAAAACACATAAAATAGTAACATGCATAAACCATTCATCCCCTGACACCTGCTCCACCCTTTCCAATGACCAGGTCTAGTCCTCTCCTGGAGGGTCAGGCAACCAAACAGATAGACTGACAAACAGAAAGAAATTCACACAGGCAGAGAGACAAAGACCCAGAACCATGTATTTTCGAAGAAGGAGTCATCCAATTGACCCATAATATGCTGATAAATGATCCCCTACCATATATCATATTATTTGCTTAATGCCATTTCATTATGATGGGAATTTCAAGTCTGGAAGTACAACTTTAAAATGAGACATGGGGCATTCCGAAAATAAACGGAGTCTTTTAAAACACAGAGAGCAGTTAGTTTGTGGAATGGACTTCCTGAGAACGTAATGGATGTGGGTACCATTACAACATTTAAACGTCATTTGGTAAAGTCCACGAATAGGATAGGTTCGGGGGGATATGGGCCTGGAGCATATATGTGGGTGAGATTTAGATTGGGAATATGCTTGTTGTTGAGACATGCACTTGTAACTTCTATTTTTAGCTTATCTATGGTAGAATGTGGGGTGAAAGTTGGATCTGATATTTGAGGAGCAGCTTATATTTGGAAGGAAGAAGGAAATATATTTGTTTGCAGAAACTGGCCTGGATAGATATTTGCAGGTGAATTGCTGTTTCTAGAACACTATTCAAATTTTGGCATTGGGATGCGTTGCTCAGAGAATAACAGTTGTTTGGACTTGGACGGCTCAATCAATGATAGACTGGAATAGCCATTCATTCACTGAGAATCACGAAATATGCAGTTTGAAAGGGTTTAATCTTGAGTTTGGGGAGAAGGCTGTGTGCGTGGAAGCTGCTGGACTGGAAGCTGTTCTGAGTTCTTTTCTCTTTAGTCTTATCCTCAGTTGAAGGATTACTGATATTTTGAAGAAGGAACGACAATCTGGAAAACATTTGGAAATGTTTGAGATATCAGCTCTTTGAAAATCATTGAATGTTTTACTTTTCATGTGAAGTGATTCAGGGATACGGATGCTGATTTAGTTCGCATGGCAGTCACTATGATGTCACAACAAGGTGAACAGCAGAGGAAGGGGTAAACATAAGTGAAGAATTGGAAAAGGGGGACACAGCGCAGAAATCTGGATGGGAGAAGATGGGGCAGAGAATCAGAGAGGAAACAAGTTAGAAGGAGAAACAAGAAGGGATAAAGAGAATATGGAACAGAACAGAAGAAGATGGGGCAGAACAGTGGTTAGTAATTTTGCCACACACTGGCAGCGACCAGAGATTGACTTCAACCTTGGGTGACTGCCTGTATGCAGTTTCCAACTTTGTGTGGGTTCACTCTGGGTGTTCCAGTGTCCTCCCACAGTCCAAAGATGTGCAGGCTGGGTCATTGGACCATGATCACTCGCACAGACTGTCAACTGATGCGGAAACAAGATGGATTAGCCATGTGAAGTTTAGGCATGTACTGGTTAGGTGTTTGTAACCATCAGAGGGTCAGTGTGGGCTCGATGGGCTGAATAGAATCCCAATACGAATGCTTTGAAAGAGCGAAGGAGAAGCAGATAGAAATACCTGGGGAGAAACAGGAGGCAAAGTACAAAGATTGAGAAATAGAGAAGGAGCAAAAGAGGAAAGGAAACGGTAAGAAACAGCGAAACAAAAACCGAAGGAAACAATAAGAGAGGGAGAGAAGCAGGTTAAGGAAAGGGGATGAGGTGAAACAAATAGCGATAAATATCTGAGAAAAGAATAAGTACAAAATACAAAGGAAGAAACAGATCTGGTGAAACAAAGGTGAGATGAAAGGAGAGGCGAACAGATGGCAATTCACAAAGAGAGAATTAAAAGTGATAAAAAGAGACAGAGGGGGAATGTAAGGAACAGAGACTTATGACGATATAAACAGAGGTGGAGACGCAATGGTGAGGCAAACGTAACAAGAAAACTGGAAGAGGGAGGTGGGAAGCAAAAGTCGAGAAAAACAGGAGGTGAAGCAGAGATAAAGAGACAGACAACGTCAGGGACAGCAATGGAGCAATCGGTGACATTGTCTGTGCAGATAATAATGGAGTTCCATGATGGAATTGTGCCTCTCCCGTTTTCTGACCTGTCCATTTCTCCTGACAGTGTGCGTATACACTAATCCCAGTGAAGAACTGAATGATGGGCAAGATGTGGTTAATGCAGTAAGCTTTCTTCTCATCTTTTAGAAACCGGGGGGAAAGTGGATGGTTATATTTCGAGAGGCAAGCAGAGACTGAACTATAAAAGCGGAAGCTAGCATTAGTCGGAACTCAGATGAGTCTCACAGTTGGGAATATTGCATTTTCGTATCATATATTAAAGCCGCAGATGGCATTGAAGGAACATCTCCTGCTGTGGACAATCACATTTGCATGACAGCCTTCTTATTTGGGCGATCTCATGCGCATGGCAGCCTTCTTCTCTGCAGATCCTTTCATCAACCTCACGTTCCAAAGGATTAACTGAGAAAGGAAAGGAAGTCTCAATTAATAAAACGGTCATTAGACTACGGCATGAAAAGAGAATCAGACTGTGCACGGTGCTCCTACTATGGCCGAACAGGGGTATTTGATTAATAGAACAGTGTACATTATTCCCTGAGTGGTCTACCTTCGAGACATGGAGATTAAAACTATGCACAGGGTTCCAAGTGTGGTATAAATTCGAAGTTGTTGAGGCAGGTACATTAGCAACATTGAAAGGCATCTGACCAACTGCATGAATAAGAAATGTTTCAAAAGATGTAAGTCTAGTGACGGCAAAAGGGATTATTTTAAGTTGACATTTTGGCCAGCATGGACCAGCTTGAGCCAAAGGGCATGTCTTCATGTTGAAGGACTCAATGACTCCTGACGTGAGTGACATATAGCGAAGAAATTCATGCAGTGTTCCACGTATGGTCGAAGTGAGGGTTATTGGTTCCCAAAATAGAGTCCAGTGTGCCCAGTTACATCTGACCGAGGGATATAATGACCAGAAGTGTGCACGGTACTCCAGGTATAGTTTAAGAGACGCATTTTATGATCAGAACAGTGTGCATAGATTGCAGTGTGATCTCACCTCGATACATTCGGATTGGAAATGTGCAAAGTGCTCTACGCCTAGTTATTGAGGGACGTCGAGAGCAGAACAGTGAATAATGCTCCACGTATGATCAGACTGAGGAATATGATCATCAGAATTTTGCATAGTCGACAGATATGTTTGAACTTAGGGACATGATTACCAGGAAAGTGCACAGTGCTCTAATTAAGTTCTAACAGAGGGACGTGTCGAAAACTGTATAGCTTTACAGAAAAGCCGCTGATATCTCGCCTTCTGTCAGAATTTAAATTTCTGACACGCCTGAATCACCTGGAGATGACTGAATAACCATTTGGATGATATGAGCAGCAAACATGTCACACCATCATTTCCTTCGTTGGAAGTGATTGGGTGCAAGGAGATTGTTAAAATCAGTGTGGGAATGTGGTGAGGTTTGGACGCTTTTAGGCATATTGGGGCTCTGTATCATGAGGGAGCAATGACCAAGACAGAAGAAAGACAATCACGTACTTTTCCAGAATTGACATTTGGAGGAATGCAGGTGACGTGCAGGAGCGACTGACTGGAGATCATTACCAAAGAGGAGTAACGTGAGATCAATTGACCTGAGTTCTAACTATGGTGTAAAATTGATGGAAATTATCCCCCAAATGCAACATTTTAGAGGGAAACACAAGTGAAGTAAGAATCTAACTGTGGCTGACAGGCGTTTTTGGCTACTTTATTGAAAACTATTGGAATGTCCAGCCAGAGGAAGGCATGGAAGCTTGTAAGAAGATAACACTGAAAAGGCATTTGAATGAGTATATGAATAAGAATGCTTATGAAGGCTGAGGGACAAACAAAATGTGATATTGCTGGAGAACTCTGCAGGTCTGGCATCATCTGTGAAAACAAAACAGAGTTAATGTTTTACTTCGCCATCCACAGGTATGCCCTCCCTTCACCTTCAAGGCCCCGTAGGGGCAAATATACCAACTACAAAACGCATTGCATACATTCTCCAAAGGTCCTCAGACAGCATCTTCCAAAACTATGAACACTTGAATGTGGAAGGACAAGTAGAAAACCACCTCCTGTACGTCCCATTCCAAGCCACTACCTGTCCTGACTTGAACATATTTCACTGTTGCTTCATGTTTGCTTGGTTAGAATCTTGGATATTCTTTTGTAATGGCACTATGGAACTGACGTACAAAACATGCAACATATAAGTTCCAGAAGGCCCTCCCTTCTCATGGGGCATTTATTAATCATGGTAAATTCGAGATCCACGCGTGAATAAAATAAAATGACGACTTCAATATCCGAGGGAGTTGAATGTATCAGGGAAAGAGAGAGGGATAGAGATGTCGAAAGACAGCATGAGGGAAAGTTAGGGAAGCAGAGAAAGAATTAACTCATGAAACGTTACGATACAGAAAGTGATTTACAATCAAAATCATCCAGGAAAATGGTATGGAAGCAGGACGAAGGAGATAGGGAGAGAAACTGAGAGAGAGGCCGACTATAAGTAGAGACACGTATGGGAAGAAACTGACAAAATTATGAAGAGAAAGAGACATTCTATCACATGAAAAAGGAGTGAACGGTGGAGGTAAGTAGAAATGTGAAAACAGAGAAAAGGGAAAAAAGGTGAAACTTTCCTACTGTGACTTGGGAGAGAAATGAATTGCCAGTGAGGTGTGAAACTGTTGGAGATGTGGAAGAGCTGGATGCACAGTAAGGTCCCAAAATAAACATACGTTCATGACGGCATACTCTGTTCTACTAATGCCTTTCTTTGTGTAAATATTAAGTGTCAACTGAAAGAAAAACCGAAAATCAGCAAAGTGTCGGAACTATCGTCCTTTTTTTCCCAAAAAGCTGTGCCTCGGCTCAAGAAGACACTGTCTTTCATTATCTTCAGAGAGGCAATAGACAGGGCCAGACTCTGATCACTCTGGTTTGGTGCAGAAATGAAAAGGTTTTAGAGTGGTCTTTTGTTTACATGTTAACTGATGACACTTCAGGCTAAAGTGGTCATGTTTTAGAAGTGGACTGTATAGTGAAAGGGGAGTGTTCAGCTCTCCAGCTGACGAGATGAGCTGAGCTATTTTAGTTCAGTTTTGAACTGGTTGGAAGATCAACTGGGAGCTGTGTGGAAACTCTCTTTTCTGGCTTCAACTTAAAATTGTAAGAACGTGTTCTGTTTACTCTGTTTTTGAAAAGAGGGTTTGCTGATTGGGACTGTTGTTAATATTTGGAACAGCACAATTAATTCTAGTTGGATAGGTTGAGTTCTGTAGGGATTCTTTCTTCTGTTCGTTGTGCTTTATCGTGTAATTGTGTGAATACATGCTTATCTGTTTTAAAATCTAGCAATCGACCTGGCTGTCTTACTCCTGGTCATTTTCACTGTAATTTGCAATCTTTTGGTCTGAGGCTGCCTGCTTAAGAATGTTTTGAGTCGTCTGGCCTATTCTGTACCAGGCTGTGGACTCTTTGCAGGATGTTAAACAGCGAGTGGTAGCTGCTAGTGGCTTAATTTTGGTTGTTGGTTTGGTTGAGTAGACAACGCTTATGATAGTATTGGTTCTTTCATTCGCTAGAAGTTTTCAAAATGTCGATGCAGTGACTGGCAGTTTTGCAAAAAGTGAATAAGACCGATTTTTAAGAATTAACAGAGAGTTTGGAATTGGAACTGCCTGCTTCTGTGCGGAAAGGAGAGATAATTCCAGCAATAGTTCAGCATTCCAACTTGCTGGAGAAACAAACACTATCTGCAGAGATTGCAGAAATTCAATTGCAAATGAGGCAGCTTGCGATAGACTTAAGAGATAAGGAACGGTGAACAGAAATGAGTCAGTTTTAGTTCCGATTAAAAGCAGAAGACAACGAAAAAGCGAGCAGTAAAAGAGAGAGAAACACAGAAAGCTTTTGAAATTCAAAAATTGACACTAGAAAAGGAAAGTAAGAGTTCAAGGTTGGATATAAATGTTGATTGTAGGCTGAGTGAGGAAGAGAGTGAGGATGAACAAGCCCCTGGTAGAAAGAACCCGAATGAGAAACTGTTTACGCATGTACATGGATTGCCTAAACTCAATGAGAAGAATGTGGAAGCTTTTTTCATCTCATTTGAAAAGGGGGCTATAAAAATGCATTGTCCAGTGGCAATGTGGGTTTTGTTGGTCCAGACAAAACTTGCAGGTAGGGCTACTGAGCTGTGCGCATCCCGATCAGTGGAGGTATCTGTGGATTATCAGGGGGAGAAAAAGCCATTTTAAGTGCATAAGAGTTTCTAACAGAAGCCTGTGGCCAACGTCTCAGGAATCGAAGGAGGGAGAATGGGTAAACCTACATTGAATATGAAAGGTTCAAACAGAGTAATTTTGACAGGTGGATAGGACCGTTCAGATTTGAACAAACCTATGATGGCCTTCGAGAGGTAACTATTTTGGAGGAAATCAAAAATCTACTGCCTGATATGTAGCGAACTCCTGTGGAAGACAAGAGAGTTAAAACAGTAAGTTTAGCATCTGAAGTGCCTGATGACTATGAGCTGGTGTATAAAGCACGGTTTGTCTTTTATAATCAATTTCAATTCATTTGGGATAGCAACTGGGGAAAAGAGAAATCCTCATGTGGAAAGGGAAAAACACATCTCATTGAACATCAGAAGGATAATTTACCACAAAAAAAGAAATCCTTGAGGGCGACAAATAACTTAAGAGGCTTATGTATTTTCATTGTAATAAAGTTGGCCACACGAAATCACAGTGCTGGTTGTACCGGAGAAAGCCAGATGTAGGAAAATCAGATAAGAATGGAAGGTTCGTTGCTCAAATAACAATAAACAAAAGTGAAGGTACACAACTCTCTCAGAGTGTACAAGATGATCAGAGGTTGATTTAGGAGGAAGTGCTAGATCTGCTTAAAAATATACATGAAAGGTTAGAGAGTATTCGCGTAGGCCAAAGGTAACATGTAGCGGGCATATAATATTAAGGGACACAGGATCCTCTCTGTCTGCAATGCTGATGAATGAGGAGATATGCACTCCTGAGAGATTATTGCCAGAAAAGGTGCTGGTAACAGGAATTTTACAATAGGAATTTGAGAAAAAATGTGCTCAGTTACGTGAAGTGCGTCTTGAGAGACCAGAGAATTGTGGAGAATTTGTGGTAGAAATATTGGACAGGCTCAGATCCAAGAACACAATTTATCCTTACAAGTGATTTGGCTGATTCACCAATTGGGAGGAAGTTAACGGTGTGGAAAGAGACGTCCAACATTGTTTTGGCATTATAATATTTCAGTATTTATATTACCAGCAAGTTATCTGAGACAATTGTAAACACAAATCACAACAAATTAACACTTTTGGAAAAATGTAAGGTCAAAATTTCAGACCTTTTTAATGGAGTGTGTTGTTACAAGCGATTCAAGGTCAGAATTGTGTATGTGACAACTCGCGAAAACATGATTTCTGATGCGTTATGAAGACTCGAATGAGATAAGGAATTGCACCACGGCCTGAATTTGCATACGGTTGTGCAATTATGCATGTTTATACTTAGTAAAGTGTATTTTTATCTGTTCTGACTGGCCGTGTTGTGGAAGGTTAAAAATGAAGCAATCTTTTGAAGTTGATGGTTCATTTTTTAAGTGGGTAGGTGTCAGAAGCCACCCTTCTTTACTCATCAGGACTGTTCCGTGGCTCAAGAAGACTCTGGCCTTATTTTTGTGAACAGAGAGCAATGAACCAGACCGGTTTTCCATCAGTCTGATTTGGTGCAGAGATGAAAATAATTTTGAGAGGCTTTCAGTTTATATGTAAACAGATCTGACTTGAGGCCAAAGTGGTCATGTTTTGGAAGTGACCTGATTAATGGAAGGGAAGTGGTTAGATCTCTAGGTACCTGAGCTGAGCTAAGCAGTTTTAGTTCATTCTTGATTTGGCTGGAAGTTCAACAAGAAGCTGTGTGGAAACTCTCTCTCTTTTCTGCCATTCAACTTCAATGTAAGCATGTGTTCAATTTATACCGATTTTGAAATTGAGTTTGCTTATTGGGACTGTTGCATATTTTCGCAACAGCATAATTTAGTTGAGTTGGATAGAGTGAGTTGTGTAGGAAGTCTTTAATCTGTTCTTTTTGGTTCGTTGTGTAATTTTGTGAATAAATGCTTGTCTGAATAAAATGTAGTACTCAACCTAGTTTTCTTAATCCGGGTAAATTTCACTGCACACTTATCAAAACCGATTGCAAACTTCGGGTCTGTGGCTGCATGCTTAAGAATATTGTAAATGGTCTGGCCTCGTTCATAACAAAGGGAACTGGATGAAACTTGAAATCCATAGTGAGCGCTGCCTTGGTTGGTTTGTTCTGACAACATTTGCAGAGTTTTCACAGGCTGGCTCTGCAAGTGGTATCTGATGGAACAACCCATTGCCGTAATTCATCCCAACATCGAACAGTGCAACTAAAAGTGACTGCTTCAAGCTCATTTTAAAACGTGTAAATACAGGGAGATGCATCCGAACACGTAGAGTTTTGGCTTAGCCACATTCACTGAATGGATGTCGAAGGAAATTGTCTTTTTGAACTGGGGTCAGCGTTTTCAGGGTATAGACATTGGTCAGTGGGTGAATGTTGGCTCTATTTGGGGATTTACATCTTTGTCATGAGGGCTGAAGGAAAGGGGACCGAAAGGCATAAAGAGAAATATGTGGTGCTATGTAAAACACTGGGGACATAACTTCAGCGCTGAGAGTTGAAAACATGTTCCCATTTCTTCTGCAGCCTAAATCAAACCTCTCCCTCCTGGCTTGCATGGAAGGAGGAAGGGGAATCCAGAATCCTATGCCCATTAAGCTCTGCGTTTGGAATAAAAGCTGGATCGACCTCAGCCCCCGAGGGAATTTCGCACTTCCTTGTGAACCACAAAACGAGCTGAGAGACAAACGCCTTTCACAGTCGCGTTGGATTATGGGAGGGGAAACTGCCATTGCTCTATCCATTGCACAGGGTCATTCATCAGCTGGACATGTTGGGACACGCCTCTGTAATGTGTGGAATTTGAAACAGAACCTTCTGGCTCAGAGATCAATAAAATGGGAAATATCCGGAGCAACTCAGCAGCGTTGGCAGCACCTGCATACACTCAATTATCAGTGTCTGCGTGGGTTTCCTCTGGGTTTTGCGGTTTCCTCCCCAGACCAAACTGTGCAGATTAGGTGAATTGGCCTTGCTAAATTATCCATAGTTTTCAGCGATTTGTAGGGTAGATGCACTAGCCAGGAGAAATGTAAGTTTGTAGAACAGCGGACTGCATCTAGGTGTGATACTCTTCTGAAGGTCGGAATGGGCCCATTGGGTCGAAAACCTGTTTTCTCAGTTTCGGAAATCTATGAAAACAGAGTGTATGTTTCGGAGCCACATTCAAAACCAAAATCTGCTCCCAGCACCACGGAAGCTCAGAAACAACAGTGTCCCATGT
The DNA here is from genome assembly GCF_047496795.1 of Chiloscyllium punctatum. Classification (NCBI taxonomy): domain Eukaryota; kingdom Metazoa; phylum Chordata; class Chondrichthyes; order Orectolobiformes; family Hemiscylliidae; genus Chiloscyllium; species Chiloscyllium punctatum. The sequence continues at coordinate 3,895 of NW_027311107.1, read as the reverse complement.
GCATGATGAGCTGCTGAGATTCTCCAAACCTCCCTGGAGATCTCCTCTCAAGCCAAGGTAAGTTGAATTGTCAGAGGTCTGTCAGGGGATTCTCTGAGATAATTATGCATGAGGCATATGCCCTGTCATGATTTAAGAGATTTTTAATGTATTAAGCTCAATTGAAGCAAAATGGATGCCCAAATTTCGCTTCACGATCTGTCCAGTATCTGCTCTATTTGGCACAATGACTATATCCAACAACAGCACTGTGTTCTCAGTGAAGGCAACATTTTATCTTCAGTGGTCTGTATTCCTGCTAATGATGATGTGGATATATAATTTTGAGGAAGGAAATTCGTAAGAAGGATGGCAAGGACGATATTCCCCATTTTGCAGTTTCCCTCACCAGGAAGGTTTTGACGTTCAAACCTCGGATAATTCGAATAATCATCGGAGAATCTGAGATTTCCAAGGTGGAGGCGATTCAAGTTCGAAAGTCAGAATGGATTAGGAGGGCTGGCTTCTCACTAATGGTTATTGTTATTGTTTAACATTGTAGGGGACAAGACCATCAGCTGAAGAAGAGAGGTAGGTAGGAAACAGCAGGAAGCTTAGATTACTTACAGTGTGGAAACAGGCCCTTCGGCCCAAGCAAGTCCACACCGACCCGCCGAAGCGCAACCCACCCGTACCCCTACATCTACCCCTTACCTAACACTACAGGCAATTTAACCTGGCCAATTCACCTGACCTGCACATCTTTGGACTGTGGGAGGAAACCGGAGCACCCGGAGGAAACCCACGCAGACACAGGGAGAACGTGCAAACTCCACACAGTCAGTCGCCTGAGGCAGGAATTGAACCCAGGTCTCTGGCGCTGTGAGGCAGCAGTGCTAACCACTGTGCCACCATGCCGCCCATTCCTTCACCATATCTTCCAATATCACAGCGTTACCCCGCGGGTGGTGATAGATGCATGTGGCTGGACGATGTGACTCTGTGAGCCTAGCGTTGCTGGAACGACAATGTTTGAATGATTCTGTCTGCTTTTTTCTATGACCTTCCCTCCTTGCAATCAAATGGGAAAAAAAAAACTTGGGCATGGACAGCAGACAATGCAACGAATTTTATTGACACAATTCAGAAAGCAGCAGGTTAAGTGTCATTAGATCCACGCAATAGAACACAGACAATTTACAGAAATCAGTTGGTCCATCTCACGTTTTTCTATTTAGATTAGTTTTGCTTCAAATCAATTTTCTCTCGAAGCAATATTCTCCGATGACGCACATGCCTATTATCGGGATTTCATGCGAAAGACAAGGGGATGCTTTGCAGACTCCTTTTTGAAATTCACAAGCTTTGAAGAAACCTGTTAAAGAGGAAGGGATAGTACAGTTATGTCCACAGCAAAACAATTAACATTCAGTATGTCGCTAAATCAAGTATTATGACATCCAGAACTAAAGTGATTCAATCGAGGAGGCGGACACCTGCGCTTTGCATCGTATTCTCAGTGTAGCCTTACAAAGAGGTGTACGGATGATACCACAACCAATGCTCTCAGTGCTGTGTTATGAAGGGATATGGAGACTAGAACTGTCCAGTGCTACGAATGTTGTAACTGCACTGCAACTGTTACTGAACTGAGAGCTGTGGAGTCCAGAACCATGGACAGGATGGTCATACAAAGGCAGATTGCACCATCTCTATGTACAGTGGAAAAGGTGGAGAATAACTAAGGGATATGGAGACAAAGTACAACCCCAATGTGGACTAAGTAAGGTAAAACAGAGAGATAGGAAGAATATGAAGCTTCACAGGACTGTGGGAGAAAAATCGGACCACCCAGAGGAAACCCACGCAGACACGGGGAGAATATTCAAAAACCACGCAGACAGCCGCCAGAAGCTGGAACCGAACAGAGACTCTGATGTTTTGAGGCCTCAGTGCTTGCCACTGAACCACGGTGCCGCCCGTTTGCCAATTATTTTGTTTGAAGTACTGTTTTCGAGAATACATTGTGTTTGTACGAAGTACATTCCAAAACCCGGGGCTAATGCAGCTGAACAAAATGCATACAATGAGTCACTGCCTAATCTGCGAGAATTCATCAGAATTAGAATGGTATGGGCATCCAGAAGCGTTATCGGGACTGGAGAATATTGCAGAGTTCAGGAGCGGCGGGTCAAAGAGAGATTTTTAAACGTTTCCCTTTTCAACGTGGAAACGAAGCTGCTGAGAACAGCTTATTCCTGAATAGTTTTTGAGGGTCGATAATCACCAAATTAAATTTAAAATTTCCTCGAAAATTTTTGAAAATGGGATGATAACTTTTCATTCAGAGCCGATGGGGATGGGAATTCAGCCTGATTGTAAGAAGGCAAACAATCAGTCGAAATTCAATTGCAAAACAGCACACGCTTGAGGGGCTGGTGGTGCTCTGGTCCGTTTTCAAATCAATGTACTAACCAGTAAAGAAAAACCTAGGTCTTCGTTGTCCATCCGCAATGATTGGGTCGACAAGCACCAGGACGATTTGCAGCAGAACCAGTGATTTCATCTTTCTCTATAGAGTCTTTCAGTCACGATGAGCTGACCAGAACAGGGAGGCACTTTGTACCAAATTAGACGCTGTTCTGTAGTTAATAACTGGAGATCAACCTTGATGATTGGATCCATGTTGTGTTCATTATAACGTCATTTCACAACCTAAGGTAAAATGTAACTGAAATTAAAGATTAGGCGTTTCTGTCAATCAGTCATTTATCAGTGAGCAACTAACTGTGTGGTTGTTGACGTCAAGAAGATTCACAGGAAATGCTCAAACTGGACAAGCGAAGTAAACCATCGGTCTTGTGCTGGCTCTTTTCAGTTCTCCCACAAAGTGCTCACAGTGACACATTGTACTGAATGGCTTTCCCTTTTCTTTGCTTTTATATTTTATTCGTTTCATACCTGTGAACCTTACTCCTAAATCCGATGAAGCAACACTGCGTGCTAATGCTGTCGTGAAAAATGTCATATTACTTTGAAAACAGCCTAACCGACGTGAATCACTGAGAAATAACTGATTGAAATAAAAACTTAATCGCTCATTCAAGTTATATTTGGTCTTAATGAAACGTCTTTACAATGAGCACAACTTGAATACAATTATCAACGTTAATATAACATATGATTGATATTTTGTGCACATCAGCGACGAGTTTGTGATTATTAAAGAACAGTCTGAAAGTTCAGATTTAGTACCTGTTCCAAGTTGCTGCTGCTCTTGGTGAGGGAACTGTCCCTTTAACAGTTCCAATGCGGGGCCAACTGCATTGAATCTGGGATAATTATCAACTATTGTGTGCTCAGCACATTTACAATTTACAACTGCTCTCCGGCAGATCATTGTTTCTATGAGAAGGAGAGGAATGAATGAAAAAGGTGTTGCATTTTCTCAATGGATGCCTGTCCCTATGCTGGTGCAGCTTATGATCGGTATTGCAGTTGTGCCTTTGGTTGATCTTGCTGGGCATGAATATATCATACCGTGCACTCTCGGGAGGAACATCCTGGGAAGGAGAAGAGACCATTCAGGTCCTCACGCCTGTGCAAATGCAATATCATCATGTCAAAGCAAAAATTAGATCATTTGCCCCATGGAGTCTGTTCCACCTGTCAATCAGGGCTGATAAGTTTCGACCTCCATGCTCCCACTTTCTTTGATCCCCTCAATACTCAATTACCGATGTAACACAGTTTTAAATATAATATTGCGACACGGTGGTGAACCCTTCTGTAATTAAACCAAACACCCAGAAAAGCCCACTTCGTCACGTAGTCTGTTAAAATATGATTAAAGAAAATTTGCAAATTCAACTATATAAAGAAAAGAATCAGACAACTGATGCAGATTTCACTGTGG
>NW_027311106.1:20000-35642 GCF_047496795.1 Chiloscyllium punctatum | reverse complement strand
AGGAGGACCCGACTATTCACAGATAGCGGCCCAACGACTCCCAGAGCCGGTCGTGCGGTGCGCGAGGTCTGCTCTCTTCACAAGAGGCTTTATTAGGGAGTGCTAAGGCAAGGTTCTGTGCCCTCCACCCTCATCGCAACACCCATGGGAGCCTCCGGTCGTCAATAGACCGCCGCACCGGCCTCTGACTGACTCTCAGAATGGACGGAAAGAGCCGGGTAAGCCTTTCAAAAGATTCGACCACGTGCCGAAAACTTTAGACTTCCGTGAGCTCTCCGGCTTGCACCGAGACCCGAAGTCGACGTGCGAAGCACCACGGGACCCCTTTCGCCTGCAGGTCCCGAGCCGCCTTTATTTGCTGTTACGAGCATCGTGTGCCCCATACCTGCGTGACGAGCACCGCAGGGCGGCAGAGCCATCGCACTTGGCCGGGTGGCAGAGGAGGACCAGACTATTCACAGATAGCGGCCCAACGACTCCCAGAGCCGGTCGTGCGGCGCGCGAGGTCTGCTCTCTTCACAAGAGGCTTTATTAGGGAGTGCTAAGGCAAGGTTCTGTGCCCTCCACCCTCATCGCAACACCCATGGGAGCCTCCGGTCGTCAATAGACCGCCGCACCGGCCTCTGACTGACTCTCAGAATGGACGGAAAGAGCCGGGTAAGCCTTTCAAAAGATTCGACCACGTGCCGAAAACTTTAGACTTCCGTGAGCTCTCCGGCTTGCACCGAGACCCGAAGTCGACGTGCTAAGCACCACGGGACCCCTTTCGCCTGCAGGTCCCGAGCCGCCTTTATTTGCTGTTACGAGCATCGTGTGCCCCATACCTGCGTGACGAGCACCGCAGGGCGGCAGAGCCATCGCACTTGGCCGGGTGGCAGAGGAGGACCAGACTATTCACAGATAGCGGCCCAACGACTCCCAGAGCCGGTCGTGCGGCGCGCGAGGTCTGCTCTCTTCACAAGAGGCTTTATTAGGGAGTGCTAAGGCAAGGTTCTGTGCCCTCCACCCTCATCGCAACACCCATGGGAGCCTCCGGTCGTCAATAGACCGCCGCACCGGCCTCTGACTGACTCTCAGAATGGACGGAAAGAGCCGGGTAAGCCTTTCAAAAGATTCGACCACGTGCCGAAAACTTTAGACTTCCGTGAGCTCTCCGGCTTGCACCGAGACCCGAAGTCGACGTGCTAAGCACCACGGGACCCCTTTCGCCTGCAGGTCCCGAGCCGCCTTTATTTGCTGTTACGAGCATCGTGTGCCCCATACCTGCGTGACGAGCACCGCAGGGCGGCAGAGCCATCGCACTTGGCCGGGTGGCAGAGGAGGACCAGACTATTCACAGATAGCGGCCCAACGACTCCCAGAGCCGGTCGTGCGGCGCGCGAGGTCTGCTCTCATCACAAGAGGCTTTAGGGAGTGCTCAGGCAAGGGTCAGCCCGCAGCCTTCCTGGCAACACCCAGGGGAACCAGGCCACTCGCGTCTCTCGCCTTCATTTTCGACACGAGCGCCTGCGGAGGGCCACCACCCCCTCCGATTGTCAAGAGACCTCCGCACCGGCCTCTGACTTACTCTCAGAATGGACGGAAAGAGCCGGGTAAGCCTTTGAAAAGATTCGACCACGTGCCGAAAACTTTAGACTTCCGTGAGCTCTCCGGCTTGCACCGAGACCCGAAGTCGACGTGCTTAGCACCACGGGACCCCTTTCGCCTGCAGGTCCCGAGCCGCCTTTTATTTTTGTTACGAGTATCGTGTTCCCCAAACCTGGGTGACGAGCACCGCAGGGCGGCAGAGCCATCGCGCTTGTCCGGGTGGCAGAGGAGGACCAGACTATTCACAAATAGCGGCCCAACGACTCCCAGAGCCGGTCGTGCGGCAGGCGAGGTCTGCTCTCATCACAAGAGGCTTTAGGGAGTGCTCAGGCAACGGTCAGCCCGCAGCCTTCTTGGCAACACCCAAGGGAACCAGGCCACTCGCGTCTCTCGCCTTCATTTTGGACACGAGCGCCTGTGGAGGGACGGCCGGAGTCAACGTGGGGTTTGCCCGCCCTCCAATAGTGTCAAAAGACCGCCGCACAAGTCTCTGACTGACTCTTAGAACAGACAGAAAGAGTTTGTCAAATCTGTCAAAAAATTGACAAAGTGTCAAAAATTCGACTTCCAAGAGCTCTCCGGCATGCACTCATACCTGTCATTAAAGTGCTATGCCCGTGGAACCGTTTTTCGGATGCCTTTCAGAACGGTCCCGCGCCGCCATTTTGTTCTAAAAATCGTGTTCCCATATATCTCCGGGTACCCCGCCAACCTCACTGCGGAAAAACTACAAGTGGCACTGAATGGGTCTGAATTCCAAATTTGACTGCATCGGTCTGGAACTCGGTCCGGTCAAAACCGTTTGGATTTTTCTCGGTCCGGACTTCCGCGACAGACAAAGTTAAAGTTTTCGGGCTGCAGGCACAAAACGACAGCTGGCCATTTGCCGGGCTCAATTCACCCAATTCCTCCGGCACTTCGGAGCACATGTTCGGTGTAAGTTTGCGAATCTTTCCCGATGCTGCAGCATTTTCCTCCGCTGACACTTAGAATATTTTTCACACTTTGCTGAAAATTTTTCTAAGTGTTTTTTTCCAAGTTTTCCTGGTTACTGATTTCTTCTTTTTAAACATTTTTCTAAGTTTTTCTGGTTACTGATTTCTTCTTTTTAAACATTTTTCGCAGTTTGTCTGGTTACTGATTTCTTCTTTTTAAACATTTTTCGCCGTTTTTCTGGTTACTGATTTCTTCTTTTTAAACATTTTTCGCCGTTTTTCTGGTTACTCATTTCTTCTTTTTAAACATTTTTCTAAGTTTTTCTGGTTACTGATTTCTTCTTTTTAAACATTTTTCTAAGTTTTTCTGGTTACTCATTTCTTCTTTTTAAACATTTTTCTAAGTTTTTCTGGTTACTCACTTCTTCTTTTTAAACATTTTTCTAAGTTTTTCTGGTTACTGATTTCTTCTTTTTAAACATTTTTCGCCGTTTTTCTGGTTACTGATTTCTTCTTTTTAAACATTTTTCGCCGTTTTTCTGGTTACTGATTTCTTCTTTTTAAACATTTTTCTAAGTTTTTCTGGTTACTCATTTCTTCTTTTTAAACATTTTTCTAAGTTTTTCTGGTTACTGATTTCTTCTTTTTAAACATTTTTCTAAGTTTTTCTGGTTACTCATTTCTTCTTTTTAAACATTTTTCTAAGTTTTCCTGGTTACTCACTTCTTCTTTTTAAACATTTTTCTAAGTTTTTCTGGTTACTGATTTCTTCTTTTTAAACATTTTTCTAAGTTTTTCTGGTTACTCATTTCTTCTTTTTAAACATTTTTCTAAGTTTTTCTGGTTACTGACTTCTTCTTTTTAAACATTTTTCGCAGTTTGTCTGGTTACTGATTTCTTCTTTTTAAACATTTTTCGCCGTTTTTCTGGTTACTGATTTCTTCTTTTTAAACATTTTTCTAAGTTTTTCTGGTTACTCACTTCTTCTTTTTAAACATTTTTCTAAGTTTTCCTGGTTACTGATTTCTTCTTTTTAAACATTTTTCTAAGTTTTTCTGGTTACTGATTTCTTCTTTTTAAACATTTTTCTAAGTTTTTCTGGTTACTGATTTCTTCTTTTTAAACATTTTTCGCAGTTTGTCTGGTTAATGATTTCTTCTTTTTAAACATTTTTCTAAGTTTGTCTGGTTACTGATTTCTTCTTTTTAAACATTTTTCTAAGTTTTTCTGGTTACTCACTTCTTCTTTTTAAACATTTTTCTAAGTTTTCCTGGTTACTCATTTCTTCTTTTTAAACATTTTTCGCAGTTTTTCTGGTTACTGATTTCTTCTTTTTAAACATTTTTCTAAGTTTTCCTGGTTACTGATTTCTTCTTTTTAAACATTTTTCTAAGTTTTTCTGGTTACTGATTTCTTCTTTTTAAACATTTTTCTAAGTTTTTCTGGTTACTGATTTCTTCTTTTTAAACATTTTTCTAAGTTTTTCTGGTTACTCACTTCTTCTTTTTAAACATTTTTCTAAGTTTTTCTGGTTACTCACTTCTTCTTTTGAAACATTTTTCTAAGTTTTTCTGGTTACTGATTTCTTCTTTTTAAACATTTTTCTAAGTTTTTCTGGTTACTGATTTCTTCTTTTTAAACATTTTTCGCAGTTTGTCTGGTTACTGATTTCTTCTTTTTAAACATTTTTCGCCGTTTTTCTGGTTACTGATTTCTTCTTTTTAAACATTTTTCTAAGTTTTTCTGGTTACTCACTTCTTCTTTTTAAACATTTTTCTAAGTTTTTCTGGTTACTGATTTCTTCTTTTTAAACATTTTTCGCAGTTTTTCTGGTTACTGATTTCTTCTTTTTAAACATTTTTCTAAGTTTTTCTGGTTACTGATTTCTTCTTTTTAAACATTTTTCTAAGTTTTTCTGGTTACTCACTTCTTCTTTTTAAACATTTTTCTAAGTTTTCCTGGTTACTGATTTCTTCTTTTTAAACATTTTTCGCAGTTTGTCTGGTTACTGATTTCTTCTTTTTAAACATTTTTCGCAGTTTTTCTGGTTACTGATTTCTTCTTTTTAAACATTTTTCTAAGTTTTTCTGGTTACTGATTTCTTCTTTTTAAACATTTTTCTAAGTTTTTCTGGTTACTGATTTCTTCTTTTTAAACATTTTTCTAAGTTTTTCTGGTTACTCACTTCTTCTTTTTAAACATTTTTCTAAGTTTTTCTGGTTACTCACTTCTTCTTTTGAAACATTTTTCTAAGTTTTTCTGGTTACTGATTTCTTCTTTTTAAACATTTTTCGCAGTTTGTCTGGTTACTGATTTCTTCTTTTTAAACATTTTTCGCCGTTTTTCTGGTTACTGATTTCTTCTTTTTAAACATTTTTCTAAGTTTTTCTGGTTACTCACTTCTTCTTTTTAAACATTTTTCTAAGTTTTTCTGGTTACTGATTTCTTCTTTTTAAACATTTTTCGCAGTTTTTCTGGTTACTGATTTCTTCTTTTTAAACATTTTTCTAAGTTTTTCTGGTTACTGATTTCTTCTTTTTAAACATTTTTCTAAGTTTTTCTGGTTACTCACTTCTTCTTTTTAAACATTTTTCTAAGTTTTCCTGGTTACTGATTTCTTCTTTTTAAACATTTTTCGCAGTTTGTCTGGTTACTGATTTCTTCTTTTTAAACATTTTTCGCAGTTTTTCTGGTTACTGATTTCTTCTTTTTAAACATTTTTCTAAGTTTTTCTGGTTACTGATTTCTTCTTTTTAAACATTTTTCTAAGTTTTTCTGGTTACTCACTTCTTCTTTTTAAACATTTTTCTAAGTTTTTCTGGTTACTCACTTCTTCTTTTGAAACATTTTTCTAAGTTTTTCTGGTTACTGATTTCTTCTTTTTAAACATTTTTCGCAGTTTGTCTGGTTACTGATTTCTTCTTTTTAAACATTTTTCGCCGTTTTTCTGGTTACTGATTTCTTCTTTTTAAACATTTTTCTAAGTTTTTCTGGTTACTCACTTCTTCTTTTTAAACATTTTTCTAAGTTTTTCTGGTTACTGATTTCTTCTTTTTAAACATTTTTCGCAGTTTTTCTGGTTACTGATTTCTTCTTTTTAAACATTTTTCTAAGTTTTTCTGGTTACTGATTTCTTCTTTTTAAACATTTTTCTAAGTTTTTCTGGTTACTGACTTCTTCTTTTTAAACATTTTTCTAAGTTTTCCTGGTTACTGATTTCTTCTTTTTAAACATTTTTCGCAGTTTGTCTGGTTACTGATTTCTTCTTTTTAAACATTTTTCGCAGTTTTTCTGGTTACTGATTTCTTCTTTTTAAACATTTTTCTAAGTTTTTCTGGTTACTGATTTCTTCTTTTTAAACATTTTTCTAAGTTTTTCTGGTTACTCACTTCTTCTTTTTAAACATTTTTCTAAGTTTTTCTGGTTACTCACTTCTTCTTTTGAAACATTTTTCTAAGTTTTTCTGGTTACTGATTTCTTCTTTTTAAACATTTTTCTAAGTTTTTCTGGTTACTGATTTCTTCTTTTTAAACATTTTTCGCAGTTTGTCTGGTTACTGATTTCTTCTTTTTAAACATTTTTCGCCGTTTTTCTGGTTACTGATTTCTTCTTTTTAAACATTTTTCTAAGTTTTTCTGGTTACTCACTTCTTCTTTTTAAACATTTTTCTAAGTTTTTCTGGTTACTGATTTCTTCTTTTTAAACATTTTTCGCAGTTTTTCTGGTTACTGATTTCTTCTTTTTAAACATTTTTCTAAGTTTTTCTGGTTACTGATTTCTTCTTTTTAAACATTTTTCTAAGTTTTTCTGGTTACTCACTTCTTCTTTTTAAACATTTTTCTAAGTTTTCCTGGTTACTGATTTCTTCTTTTTAAACATTTTTCGCAGTTTGTCTGGTTACTGATTTCTTCTTTTTAAACATTTTTCGCAGTTTTTCTGGTTACTGATTTCTTCTTTTTAAACATTTTTCTAAGTTTTTCTGGTTACTCACTTCTTCTTTTATAACATTTTTCTAAGTTTTCCTGGTTACTGATTTCTTCTTTTTAAACATTTTTCTAAGTTTTCCTGGTTACTGATTTCTTCTTTTTAAACATTTTTCTAAGTTTTTCTGGTTACTCATTTCTTCTTTTTAAACATTTTTCGCAGTTTTTCTGGTTACTGATTTCTTCTTTTTAAACATTTTCCTAAGTTTTCCTGGTTACTGATTTCTTCTTTTTAAACATTTTTCTAAGTTTTCCTGGTTACTCATTTCTTCTTTTTGATCATTTTTCTAAGTTTTCCTGGTTACTGATTTCTTCGTTTTGAACATTTTTCTAAGTTTTCCTGGTTACTCACTTCTTCTTTTCAAACATTTTTCTTCGTTTTTCTGTTTACTCATTTAGCACTTTCAGGCACTTTCCGATCATTTCCTCGTTCCCGATTTCACCCTTTAAAACGCTTTCGGGCATTTCCCTAAGTTTTGCGGTTCACTCGTTTGGGACTCACTGACACCTTCTCTAGCTTCCCTGCTCACTTTTTTCGTACTGTTGAGAAAATTCGAACCCTTTCCTTAACTATGCCGGTTACTGACTTCACCGCTTCAGACCCTTGTCCCCGTAATGAAAGATACCATTTCCCACCGTGGGAAATGCACGAAAATCGGACTGAACACGGGGGAGGCTCCCCCCTCGAAGGCGAGACCGTCGGCAGAACCGCCGGGTCAAACCCGGCTGAGCTACCCGGCTTACAAGTCTCAAAGTCGGTATGAGCAGTCACGTCCACCCCCATTCCCTTTTGGACCACTTCCCACGGTTCCAAATGCATGAAAATCGGCCTGTACACGGGGGAGGCACCCGCCTCGAAGACGAGACCGTCGGCAGAACCGCCGGGTCAAACCCGGCTGAGCTACCCGGCTCGGAAGCGCCAAAGTCGGGTTGAGCAGTCACATTCACTCCCATCCCCTTTTGGGCAACTTCCCACGGTTGGAAATGCATGGAAATCGGACTGAACACGGGGGAGGCTCCCCCCTCGAAGGCGAGACCGTCGGCAGAACCGCCGGATCAAACCCGGCTGAGCTACCCGGCTTACAAGTCTCAAAGTCGGTATGAGCAGACACGTCCACCCCCATTCCCTTTTGGACCACTTCCCACGGTTCGAAATGCATGAAAATCGGCCTGTATACGGGGGAGGCACCCGCCTCGAAGACGAGACCGTCGGCAGAACCGCCGGGTCAAACCCGGCTGAGCTACCCGGCTCGGAAGCGCCAAAGTCGGGTTGAGCAGTCACATTCACTCCCATCCCCTTTTGGGCAACTTCCCACGGTTGGAAATGCATGGAAATCGGACTGAACACGGGGGAGGCTCCCCCCTCGAAGGCGAGACCGTCGGCAGAACCGCCGGATCAAACCCGGCTGAGCTACCCGGCTTACAAGTCTCAAAGTCGGTATGAGCAGACACGTCCACCCCCATTCCCTTTTGGACCACTTCCCACGGTTCGAAATGCATGAAAATCGGCCTGTATACGGGGGAGGCACCCGCCTCGAAGACGAGACCGTCGGCAGAACCGCCGGGTCAAACCCGGCCGGGCTACCCGGGTTAGAAGCCCTAGAGTCGGGTTGAGCAGTCACAATCACTCCCATCCCCTTTTGAACCTGTTCCCACCGTTGGAAATGCACGAAAATCGGCCTGTACACGGGGGAGGCTCCCCCCTCGAAGGCGAGACCGTCGGCAGAACCGCCGGGTCAAACCCGGCTGAGCTACCCGGCTTACAAGTCTCGAAGTCGGGTTGAGCAGTCACATTCACTCCCATCGACTTTTGGGCAACTTCCCACCGTTGCAAATGCATGAAAATCGGCCTGTACACGGGGGAGGCACCCGCCTCGAAGTCGAGACCGTCGGCAGAACCGCCGGGTCCAACCCGGCTGAGCTACCCGGCTTACAAGTCTCAAAGCCGGGTTGGGCAGTCACGTTCACACCCCATTCCCTTTTGGATCACTTCCCACGGTTCGAAATGCACGAAAACCGGCCTGTACACGGGGGAGGGTCCGCCCTCGAAGGCGAGACCGTCGGCAGAACCGCCGGGTCAAACCTGGCTGAGCTACCCGGCTTACAAGTCTCAAAGTCGGGTTGAGCAGTCACGTTCACTCCCATCGACTTTTAGACCACTTCCCACGGTTCGAAATGCACGAAAATCGGCCTGTACACGGGGGAGGCACCCGCCTCGAAGACGAGACCGTCGGCAGAACCGCCGGGTCAAACCCGGCCGAGCTACCCGGCTTAAAAGTCTCAAAGTCGGTATGAGCAGTCACATTCACCCCCATTCCCTTTTGGACCACTTCCCACGGTTGGAAATGCATGAAAATCGGCCTGGACACGGGGGAGGCTCCCCCCTCGATGACGAGACCGTCGGCAGAACCGCCGGAACAAACCCGGCTGAGCTACCCGGCTTACAAGTCTCAAAGTCGGTATGAGCAGACACGTCCACCCCCATTCCCTTTTGGACCACTTCCCACCGTTGGAAATGCACGAAAATCGGCCTGTACACGGGGGAGGCACCGGCCTCGAAGACGAGACCGTCGGCAGAACCGCCGGGTCAAACCCGGCTGAGCTACCCGGCTTACAAGTCTCAAAGTCGGGTTGAGCAGTCACATTCACTCCCATCGACTTTTGGGCAACTTCCCACGGTTCGAAATGCACAAGATTCGGCCTGAACACGGGGGACGCTCCCCCCTCGAAGGCGAGACCGTCGGCAGACCCGCCGGGTCAAACCCGGCTGAGCTACCCGGCTCGGAAGCGCCAAAGTCGGTATGAGCAGTCACGTTCACTCCCATCCCCTTTTGGACCGCTTCCCACGGTACGAAATGCATGAAAATCGGCCTGTACACGGGGGAGGCACCCGCCTCGAAGACGAGACCGTCGGCAGAACCGCCGGGTCAAACCCGGCTGAGCTACCCGGCTTACAAGTCTCAAAGTCGGGTTGAGCAGTCACATTCACTCCCATCGACTTTTGGGCAACTTCCCACGGTTCGAAATGCACAAAATTCGGCCTGAACACGGGGGACGCTCCCCCCTCGAAGGCGAGACCGTCGGCAGAACCGCCGGGTCAAACCCGGCTGAGCTACCCGGCTTAAAAGTCTCAAAGTCGGTATGAGCAGTCACATTCACCCCCATTCCCTTTTGGACCACTTCCCACGGTTGGAAATGCATGAAAATCGGCCTGGACACGGGGGAGGCTCCCCCCTCGATGACGAGACCGTCGGCAGAACCGCCGGAACAAACCCGGCTGAGCTACCCGGCTTACAAGTCTCAAAGTCGGTATGAGCAGACACGTCCACCCCCATTCCCTTTTGGACCACTTCCCACCGTTGGAAATGCACGAAAATCGGCCTGTACACGGGGGAGGCACCGGCCTCGAAGACGAGACCGTCGGCAGAACCGCCGGATCAAACCCGGCCGAGCTACCCGGGTTAGAAGCCTCAGAGTCGGGTTGAGCAGTCACGTCCACCCCCATTCCCTTTTGGACCACTTCCCACGGTTCGAAATGCACGAAAATCGGCCTGTACACGGGGGAGGGAGCCGCCTCGAAGACGAGACCGTCGGCAGAACCGCCGGTTCAAACCCGGCTGAGCTACCAGGCTCGGAAGCGCCAAAGTCGGGTTGAGCAGTCACATTCACTCCCATCCCCTTTTGGGCAACTTCCCACCGTTGCAAATGCATGAAAATCGGCCTGTACACGGGGGAGGGAGCCGCCTCGAAGACGAGACCGTCGGCAGAACCGCCGGATCAAACCCGGCTGAGCTACCAGGCTCGGAAGCGCCAAAGTCGGTATGAGCAGTCACATTCACTCCCATCCCCTTTTGGGCCACTTCCCACGGTTCGAAATGCACGAAAATCGGACTGAACACGGGGGAGGCTCCCCCCTCCAAAACGAGACCATCGGCAGAATCGACGGGTCAAACCCGGCCGAGCTACCCGGGTTAGAAGCCTCAAAGTCGGGTTGAGCAGTCACGTCCACCCCCATCCCCTTTTGGACCACTTCCCACGGTTCGAAATGCACGAAAATCGGCCTGTACACGGGGGAGGCACCCGCCTCGAAGACGAGACCGTCGGCAGACCCGCCGGATCAAACCCGGCCGAGCTACACGGCTTACAAGTCTCAATGTCGGTATGAGCAGTCACGTCCACCCCTATTCCCTTTTGGACCACTTCCCACGGTACGAAATGCATGAAAATCGGCCTGTACACGGGGGAGGCACCCGCCTCGAAGACGAGACCGTCGGCAGAACCGCCGGGTCAAACCCGGCTGAGCTACCCGGCTCGGAAGCGCCAAAGTCGGGTTGAGCAGTCACATTCACTCCCATCGACTTTTGGGCAACTTCCCACGGTTCGAAATGCACAAAATTCGGCCTGAACACGGGGGACGCTCCCCCCTCGAAGGCGAGACCGTCGGCAGAACCGCCGGGTCAAACCCGGCTGAGCTACCCGGGTCGGAAGCGCCAAGGTCGGTATGAGCAGTCACATTCACTCCCATCCCCTTTTGGACCGCTTCCCACGGTTTGAAATGCACGAAAATCGGCCTGTACACGGGGGAGGCTCCGCCCTCGAAGGCGAGACCGACGGCAGAACCGCCGGGTCAAACCCGGCCGGGCTACCCGGGTTAGAAGCCTCAGAGTCGGGTTGAGCAGTCACATTCACCCCCATCCCCTTTTGAACCTCTTCCCACCGTTGGAAATGCACGAAAATCGGCCTGTACACGGGGGAGGCGCCCCTCTCGAAGGCGAGACCGACGGCAGAACCGCCGGGTCAAACCCGGCCGAGCTACCCGGGTTAGAAGCCTCAGAGTCGGGTTGAGCAGTCACATTCACCCCCATTCCCTTTTGGACCACTTCCCACGGTACGAAATGCATGAAAATCGGCCTGTACACGGGGGAGGCACCCGCCTCGAAGACGAGACCGTCGGCAGAACCGCCGGGTCAAACCCGGCTGAGCTACCCGGGTCGGAAGCGCCAAGGTCGGTATGAGCAGTCACATTCACTCCCATCCCCTTTTGGACCGCTTCCCACGGTTTGAAATGCACGAAAATCGGCCTGTACACGGGGGAGGCTCCGCCCTCGAAGGCGAGACCGACGGCAGAACCGCCGGGTCAAACCCGGCCGGGCTACCCGGGTTAGAAGCCTCAGAGTCGGGTTGAGCAGTCACATTCACCCCCATCCCCTTTTGAACCTCTTCCCACCGTTGGAAATGCACGAAAATCGGCCTGTACACGGGGGAGGCCCCCCTCTCGAAGACGAGACCGTCGGCAGACCCGCCGGATCAAACCCGGCCGAGCTACACGGCTTACAAGTCTCGATGTCGGTATGAGCAGTCACGTCCACCCCCATTCCCTTTTGGACCACTTCCCACGGTACGAAATGCATGAAAATCGGCCTGTACACGGGGGAGGCACCCGCCTCGAAGACGAGACCGTCGGCAGAACCGCCGGGTCAAACCCGGCTGAGCTACCCGGCTCGGAAGCGCCAAAGTCGGGTTGAGCAGTCACATTCACTCCCATCCCCTTTTGGGCCACTTCCCACGGTTCGAAATGCATGAAAATCGGCCTGTACACGGGGGACGCTCCCCCCTCGAAGGCGAGGCCGTCGGCAGAACCGCCGGGTCAAACCCGGCTGAGCTACCCGGGTTAGATGCCTCAAAGTCGGGTTGAGCAGTCACATTCACCCCCATCCCCTTTCGGCCCCCTTCCCACGGTTGGAAATGCATGAAAATCGGCCTGTACACGGTGGGCGCTCCCCCCTCGAAGGTGAGACCTTCGGCAGAACCGCCGGGTCAAATCCTGCCGAGCTACCCGCGTTAGAGGTCTCAATGTCGGCTTCAGCAGTCACATTCAATCCCATTCCCGTTTGGACCTCTTCCCGCCGATGGAAATGCACAAAATTCGGCCTGAACACGCGGGACGCTCCCCCCTCGAAGGCGAGACCGTCGCCAGAACCGCCGGGTCAAATCCGGCTGAGCTACCCGCGTTACAGGTCTCAAAGTCGGGTTGAGCAGTCACGTTCACCCCCATCCCCTTTCGGACCCCTTCCCACGGTTGGAAATGCATGAAAATCGGCCTGTACACGGTGGGCGCTCCCCCCTCGAAGGTGAGACCTTCGGCAGAACCGCCGGGTCAAATCCGGCCGAGCTACCCGCGTTAGAGGTCTCAATGTCGGCTTCAGCAGTCACATTCAATCCCATTCCCGTTTGGACCTCTTCCCGCCGATGGAAATGCACAAAATTCGGCCTGAACACGCGGGAGGCTCCCCCCTCGAAGGTGAGACCTTCGGCAGAACCGCCGGGTCAAATCCGGCCGAGCTACCCGCGTTAGAGGTCTCAATGTCGGCTTCAGCAGTCACATTCAATCCCATTCCCGTTTGGACCTCTTCCCGCCGATGGAAATGCACAAAATTCGGCCTGAACACGCGGGACGCTCCCCCCTCGAAGGCGAGACCGTCGCCAGAACCGCCGGGTCAAATCCGGCCGAGCTACCCGCGTTAGAGGTCTCAATGTCGGCTTCAGCAGTCACATTCAATCCCATTCCCTTTTGGAACACTTCCCGCCGTTAACAATGCACGATATTCGGCCTGAACACGCGGGACGCTCCCCCCTCGAAGGTGAGACCTTCGGCAGAACCGCCGGGTCAAATCCTGCCGAGCTACCCGCGTTAGAGGTCTCAATGTCGGCTTCAGCAGTCACATTCAATCCCATTCCCGTTTGGACCTCTTCCCGCCGATGGAAATGCACAAAATTCGGCCTGAACACGCGGGGCGCTCCCCCCTCGAAGGCGAGACCGTCGCCAGAACCGCCGGGTCAAATCCGGCTGAGCTACCCGCGTTACAGGTCTCAAAGTCGGCTTCAGCAGTCACATTCAATCCCATTCCCTTTTGGAACACTTCCCGCCGTTAACAATGCACGATATTCGGACTGAACACGGGGGCCGGTCCGCCCTCGAAGTCAACACCGTCCGCAGAACCGCCGGGGCAAATCCGGCTGAGCTACCCCGCCCCCGAACACTCAAAGTCCCTCTGAAGCCTTGCATTCGCCTCCTTGGAAAATTGACGTCAAACATTACCAAAATCGGGGGCACGAGCACTAAAGCTAAGTCTCACCCTTTCCCTATCCCTAACCAGGAACCGAACGCCCACCCTCAGCCTCACACCAACGCCGGTGCCACTCCAGACAGACACACCCTTCAAAACCACACCCATCCGGCCATGCAACTCAAAAAGGGTCCAAATTCAGAAACACCCCCTTCAAAAGGCACTCCATCCTCGGCCACACCACCGGGACATGCTCCCCTCGGCGATAATTAAGCCCCCACCACTATTTGAAGCCAACCGCAGCCGCAACTCGAACGGAGAAATCAGTAACCAATTCAAAAATGCGCTTGGTTACTGATTTCTACTGAGCCGAAAAAATTCTAAGTGTCGGTGGTTACTGATTTATACCAACCCGAAAATATTCTAAGTGTCGGTGGTTACTGATTTATACCAACCCGAAAAAATTCTAAGTGTCAGTGGTTACTGATTTATACCAACTCGAAAAAATTCTAAGTGTCAGTGGTTACTGATTTATACCAACCCGAAAATATTCTAAGTGTCAGTGGTTACTGATTTGTACCGACCCGAAAATATTCTAAGTGTCAGTGGTTACTGATTTATACCAACCCGAAAAAATTCTAAGTGTCAGTGGTTACTGATTTATACCAAGTCGAAAAAATTCTAAGTGTCAGTGGTTACTGATTTATACCAACCCGAAAATATTCTAAGTGTCAGTGGTTACTGATTTATACCAACTCGAAAAAATTCTAAGTGTCAGTGGTTACTGATTTATACCGACCCGAAAAAATTCTAAGTGTCAGTGGTTACTGATTTATACCAACTCGAAAATATTCTAAGTGTCGGTGGTTACTGATTTATACCAACCCGAAAAAATTCTAAGTGTCAGTGGTTACTGATTTATACCAACTCGAAAAAATTCTAAGTGTCGGTGGTTACTGATTTATACCAACTCGAAAATATTCTAAGTGTCGGTGGTTACTGATTTATACCAACCCGAAAATATTCTAAGTGTCAGTGGTTACTGATTTATACCAACTCGAAAAAATTCTAAGTGTCAGTGGTTACTGATTTATACCAACTCGAAAATATTCTAAGTGTCGGTGGTTACTGATTTATACCAACCCGAAAATATTCTAAGTGTCAGTGGTTACTGATTTATACCAACTCGAAAAAATTCTAAGTGTCAGTGGTTACTGATTTATACCAACTCGAAAATATTCTAAGTGTCGGTGGTTACTGATTTATACCAACCCGAAAATATTCTAAGTGTCAGTGGTTACTGATTTGTACCGACCCGAAAAAATTCTAAGTGTCAGTGGTTACTGATTTATACCAACCCGAAAATATTCTAAGTGTCGGTGGTTACTGATTTATACCAACCCGAAAATATTCTAAGTGTCAGTGGTTACTGATTTATACCAACTCGAAAAAATTCTAAGTGTCAGTGGTTACTGATTTATACCAACTCGAAAATATTCTAAGTGTCAGTGGTTACTGATTTGTACCAACCCGAAAATATTCTAAGTGTCGGTGGTTACTGATTTATACCAACCCGAAAATATTCTAAGTGTCAGTGGTTACTGATTTATACCAACTCGAAAATATTCTAAGTGTCGGTGGTTACTGATTTATACCAACCCGAAAATATTCTAAGTGTCAGTGGTTACTGATTTATACCAAGTCGAAAATATTCTAAGTGTCAGTGGTTACTGATTTATACCAACTCGAAAAAATTCTAAGTGTCAGTGGTTACTGATTTATACCAACTCGAAAATATTCTAAGTGTCGGTGGTTACTGATTTATACCAACCCGAAAATATTCTAAGTGTCAGTGGTTACTGATTTATACCAACTCGAAAAAATTCTAAGTGTCAGTGGTTACTGATTTATACCAACTCGAAAATATTCTAAGTGTCGGTGGTTACTGATTTATACCAACCCGAAAATATTCTAAGTGTCAGTGGTTACTGATTTGTACCGACCCGAAAAAATTCTAAGTGTCAGTGGTTACTGATTTATACCAACCCGAAAATATTCTAAGTGTCGGTG
>NW_027311106.1:0-5000 GCF_047496795.1 Chiloscyllium punctatum | reverse complement strand
AGGGGAACCAGGCCACTCGCGTCTCTCGCCTTCATTTTCGACACGAGCGCCTGCGGAGGGCCACCACCCCCTCCGATTGTCAAGAGACCTCCGCACCGGCCTCTGACTTACTCTCAGAATGGACGGAAAGAGCCGGGTAAGCCTTTGAAAAGATTCGACCACGTGCCGAAAACTTTAGACTTCCGTGAGCTCTCCGGCTTGCACCGAGACCCGAAGTCGACGTGCTTAGCACCACGGGACCCCTTTCGCCTGCAGGTCCCGAGCCGCCTTTTATTTTTGTTACGAGTATCGTGTTCCCCAAACCTGGGTGACGAGCACCGCAGGGCGGCAGAGCCATCGCGCTTGTCCGGGTGGCAGAGGAGGACCAGACTATTCACAAATAGCGGCCCAACGACTCCCAGAGCCGGTCGTGCGGCAGGCGAGGTCTGCTCTCATCACAAGAGGCTTTAGGGAGTGCTCAGGCAACGGTCAGCCCGCAGCCTTCTTGGCAACACCCAAGGGAACCAGGCCACTCGCGTCTCTCGCCTTCATTTTGGACACGAGCGCCTGTGGAGGGACGGCCGGAGTCAACGTGGGGTTTGCCCGCCCTCCAATAGTGTCAAAAGACCGCCGCACAAGTCTCTGACTGACTCTTAGAACAGACAGAAAGAGTTTGTCAAATCTGTCAAAAAATTGACAAAGTGTCAAAAATTCGACTTCCAAGAGCTCTCCGGCATGCACTCATACCTGTCATTAAAGTGCTATGCCCGTGGAACCGTTTTTCGGATGCCTTTCAGAACGGTCCCGCGCCGCCATTTTGTTCTAAAAATCGTGTTCCCATATATCTCCGGGTACCCCGCCAACCTCACTGCGGAAAAACTACAAGTGGCACTGAATGGGTCTGAATTCCAAATTTGACTGCATCGGTCTGGAACTCGGTCCGGTCAAAACCGTTTGGATTTTTCTCGGTCCGGACTTCCGCGACAGACAAAGTTAAAGTTTTCGGGCTGCAGGCACAAAACGACAGCTGGCCATTTGCCGGGCTCAATTCACCCAATTCCTCCGGCACTTCGGAGCACATGTTCGGTGTAAGTTTGCGAATCTTTCCCGATGCTGCAGCATTTTCCTCCGCTGACACTTAGAATATTTTTCACACTTTGCTGAAAATTTTTCTAAGTGTTTTTTTCCAAGTTTTCCTGGTTACTGATTTCTTCTTTTTAAACATTTTTCTAAGTTTTTCTGGTTACTGATTTCTTCTTTTTAAACATTTTTCGCAGTTTGTCTGGTTACTGATTTCTTCTTTTTAAACATTTTTCGCCGTTTTTCTGGTTACTGATTTCTTCTTTTTAAACATTTTTCGCCGTTTTTCTGGTTACTCATTTCTTCTTTTTAAACATTTTTCTAAGTTTTTCTGGTTACTGATTTCTTCTTTTTAAACATTTTTCTAAGTTTTTCTGGTTACTCATTTCTTCTTTTTAAACATTTTTCTAAGTTTTTCTGGTTACTCACTTCTTCTTTTTAAACATTTTTCTAAGTTTTTCTGGTTACTGATTTCTTCTTTTTAAACATTTTTCGCCGTTTTTCTGGTTACTGATTTCTTCTTTTTAAACATTTTTCGCCGTTTTTCTGGTTACTGATTTCTTCTTTTTAAACATTTTTCTAAGTTTTTCTGGTTACTCATTTCTTCTTTTTAAACATTTTTCTAAGTTTTTCTGGTTACTGATTTCTTCTTTTTAAACATTTTTCTAAGTTTTTCTGGTTACTCATTTCTTCTTTTTAAACATTTTTCTAAGTTTTCCTGGTTACTCACTTCTTCTTTTTAAACATTTTTCTAAGTTTTTCTGGTTACTGATTTCTTCTTTTTAAACATTTTTCTAAGTTTTTCTGGTTACTCATTTCTTCTTTTTAAACATTTTTCTAAGTTTTTCTGGTTACTGACTTCTTCTTTTTAAACATTTTTCGCAGTTTGTCTGGTTACTGATTTCTTCTTTTTAAACATTTTTCGCCGTTTTTCTGGTTACTGATTTCTTCTTTTTAAACATTTTTCTAAGTTTTTCTGGTTACTCACTTCTTCTTTTTAAACATTTTTCTAAGTTTTCCTGGTTACTGATTTCTTCTTTTTAAACATTTTTCTAAGTTTTTCTGGTTACTGATTTCTTCTTTTTAAACATTTTTCTAAGTTTTTCTGGTTACTGATTTCTTCTTTTTAAACATTTTTCGCAGTTTGTCTGGTTAATGATTTCTTCTTTTTAAACATTTTTCTAAGTTTGTCTGGTTACTGATTTCTTCTTTTTAAACATTTTTCTAAGTTTTTCTGGTTACTCACTTCTTCTTTTTAAACATTTTTCTAAGTTTTCCTGGTTACTCATTTCTTCTTTTTAAACATTTTTCGCAGTTTTTCTGGTTACTGATTTCTTCTTTTTAAACATTTTTCTAAGTTTTCCTGGTTACTGATTTCTTCTTTTTAAACATTTTTCTAAGTTTTTCTGGTTACTGATTTCTTCTTTTTAAACATTTTTCTAAGTTTTTCTGGTTACTGATTTCTTCTTTTTAAACATTTTTCTAAGTTTTTCTGGTTACTCACTTCTTCTTTTTAAACATTTTTCTAAGTTTTTCTGGTTACTCACTTCTTCTTTTGAAACATTTTTCTAAGTTTTTCTGGTTACTGATTTCTTCTTTTTAAACATTTTTCTAAGTTTTTCTGGTTACTGATTTCTTCTTTTTAAACATTTTTCGCAGTTTGTCTGGTTACTGATTTCTTCTTTTTAAACATTTTTCGCCGTTTTTCTGGTTACTGATTTCTTCTTTTTAAACATTTTTCTAAGTTTTTCTGGTTACTCACTTCTTCTTTTTAAACATTTTTCTAAGTTTTTCTGGTTACTGATTTCTTCTTTTTAAACATTTTTCGCAGTTTTTCTGGTTACTGATTTCTTCTTTTTAAACATTTTTCTAAGTTTTTCTGGTTACTGATTTCTTCTTTTTAAACATTTTTCTAAGTTTTTCTGGTTACTCACTTCTTCTTTTTAAACATTTTTCTAAGTTTTCCTGGTTACTGATTTCTTCTTTTTAAACATTTTTCGCAGTTTGTCTGGTTACTGATTTCTTCTTTTTAAACATTTTTCGCAGTTTTTCTGGTTACTGATTTCTTCTTTTTAAACATTTTTCTAAGTTTTTCTGGTTACTGATTTCTTCTTTTTAAACATTTTTCTAAGTTTTTCTGGTTACTGATTTCTTCTTTTTAAACATTTTTCTAAGTTTTTCTGGTTACTCACTTCTTCTTTTTAAACATTTTTCTAAGTTTTTCTGGTTACTCACTTCTTCTTTTGAAACATTTTTCTAAGTTTTTCTGGTTACTGATTTCTTCTTTTTAAACATTTTTCGCAGTTTGTCTGGTTACTGATTTCTTCTTTTTAAACATTTTTCGCCGTTTTTCTGGTTACTGATTTCTTCTTTTTAAACATTTTTCTAAGTTTTTCTGGTTACTCACTTCTTCTTTTTAAACATTTTTCTAAGTTTTTCTGGTTACTGATTTCTTCTTTTTAAACATTTTTCGCAGTTTTTCTGGTTACTGATTTCTTCTTTTTAAACATTTTTCTAAGTTTTTCTGGTTACTGATTTCTTCTTTTTAAACATTTTTCTAAGTTTTTCTGGTTACTCACTTCTTCTTTTTAAACATTTTTCTAAGTTTTCCTGGTTACTGATTTCTTCTTTTTAAACATTTTTCGCAGTTTGTCTGGTTACTGATTTCTTCTTTTTAAACATTTTTCGCAGTTTTTCTGGTTACTGATTTCTTCTTTTTAAACATTTTTCTAAGTTTTTCTGGTTACTGATTTCTTCTTTTTAAACATTTTTCTAAGTTTTTCTGGTTACTCACTTCTTCTTTTTAAACATTTTTCTAAGTTTTTCTGGTTACTCACTTCTTCTTTTGAAACATTTTTCTAAGTTTTTCTGGTTACTGATTTCTTCTTTTTAAACATTTTTCGCAGTTTGTCTGGTTACTGATTTCTTCTTTTTAAACATTTTTCGCCGTTTTTCTGGTTACTGATTTCTTCTTTTTAAACATTTTTCTAAGTTTTTCTGGTTACTCACTTCTTCTTTTTAAACATTTTTCTAAGTTTTTCTGGTTACTGATTTCTTCTTTTTAAACATTTTTCGCAGTTTTTCTGGTTACTGATTTCTTCTTTTTAAACATTTTTCTAAGTTTTTCTGGTTACTGATTTCTTCTTTTTAAACATTTTTCTAAGTTTTTCTGGTTACTGACTTCTTCTTTTTAAACATTTTTCTAAGTTTTCCTGGTTACTGATTTCTTCTTTTTAAACATTTTTCGCAGTTTGTCTGGTTACTGATTTCTTCTTTTTAAACATTTTTCGCAGTTTTTCTGGTTACTGATTTCTTCTTTTTAAACATTTTTCTAAGTTTTTCTGGTTACTGATTTCTTCTTTTTAAACATTTTTCTAAGTTTTTCTGGTTACTCACTTCTTCTTTTTAAACATTTTTCTAAGTTTTTCTGGTTACTCACTTCTTCTTTTGAAACATTTTTCTAAGTTTTTCTGGTTACTGATTTCTTCTTTTTAAACATTTTTCTAAGTTTTTCTGGTTACTGATTTCTTCTTTTTAAACATTTTTCGCAGTTTGTCTGGTTACTGATTTCTTCTTTTTAAACATTTTTCGCCGTTTTTCTGGTTACTGATTTCTTCTTTTTAAACATTTTTCTAAGTTTTTCTGGTTACTCACTTCTTCTTTTTAAACATTTTTCTAAGTTTTTCTGGTTACTGATTTCTTCTTTTTAAACATTTTTCGCAGTTTTTCTGGTTACTGATTTCTTCTTTTTAAACATTTTTCTAAGTTTTTCTGGTTACTGATTTCTTCTTTTTAAACATTTTTCTAAGTTTTTCTGGTTACTCACTTCTTCTTTTTAAACATTTTTCTAAGTTTTCCTGGTTACTGATTTCTTCTTTTTAAACATTTTTCGCAGTTTGTCTGGTTACTGATTTCTTCTTTTTAAACATTTTTCGCAGTTT
>NW_027311105.1:0-35666 GCF_047496795.1 Chiloscyllium punctatum | reverse complement strand
ACAGGTTTCAGAATGCTGAAATGAAGACATTTCGATAGTATCATGCAACACGGGTCAGTATTGTAAAGAATTATGAGTGAAAGGCGATGGAGAGTTTTGGATGAGCATTTGTTCTGCAGCTTTGTAACTGGGAGTGAGGACAGCAGAGTCTTCGCCTCACTGGGCTGAATCTAACAAGAAACTGTCTCAGTGACATTTTCATTGAGTGTGACAGAGGGATTGTCTGCAGGAGGCTGAGCTAGTTTCATGGTGCTATCTTACCAATCTCATGTCATTACACACCCCACTCCATGGTGTCCCTCTCATACAATACCAGCCCGCTTCTCCCACCCATCATGACTGGAGGTACTCAAAATCGCCCGGATGCCCCGGATATTCCATGACCCCTGGAGAATGCCAATTATGGGATTTTCCAGATCATTTTCCAACTTATTCCCAGTTTCAGTAAAGCGGCAGTGCCCCAGTGTGTGACATGTGAGAGGATGGAGTAGAGTTTTACGTTTTTCAAATCAGACAATTAAAATCCATCATGAGGCCATTCAGTACTTCAAACATGCTCCAACATTCAATACGTTTGGAGGTGAAATGATGGTTTTGTCAGCTCCACCTTACAGGAACTTTCAGTCATTCAACCCCCAGCTTCCTGTTATCGAGCAGACGATTCTCAGAAACATTTTACCCAGTGTTTCTTCTTGCATGTGTTCCGAAGGCATTTCCAATGAGGACAGACTCTCCTAACAATATATTTCATCTGCTTTATAAATTCATGCAACAGTCAGCATGCTTTCCACAGACCAATCAAAAACATGCACTTATTTTATGGTTATCGATATACAATCACAATTCGTCATTCTGGTTATTTCACTTGTCTCACCTTATTGTATTCAGCCAAAGACACCTCCCAAACACTTGTCTCAATGTAAAATACAATTTCTAGCAGAGAACGCCTTTATCCTCAGCCGTTATCATGACCGTTATCTCAAATATACCTTTTACTTTGTCATGAATGTTTCTCTTGCCCTTTGTCTGTCACTGATTCTGTGTGTAACAGTTACACAGTCTGCCACACAGTTGGCTGGATGGTTGGGTTGTGATGCTGAGGGAGGCCACCAGCACACGTTCAATTCCCCTCACTGACAGAGGTTACCATGAAGGGGATGCTCTCTCAACCTCACCCCATCACCCAAGGTGTGGTGACATTCAGTATAAACCACCATGAGTGGTCTATCTAAGGAGAGCTCTTTGGGACTCCATTCTATCAATGTTGGCAATTTAATTTCTTTTAACAATTTTTTTAACTGAAAAATAGATTTTTATTATTATATTCAACCAATAACAAAACAACTCAAAAATAACTGAACAGAATTACACCCATGTGCATGTACAGATAAAACAAGTTAAAGTCTCTTAACGGACAGAAGAAAAACAAAAATAAACAATAAATAATAAATAAATAATATGACTCAGAATAACAAAACGTTAGCTCTTGTTCTTCGAGAGCATTAACTGATACACAATCATATGTTCACAATTCTTCAAATGTGATTCATTAGACAATATCGTCATTTCTATATAAAAACCCTTTTTACAGTGGCAGATAAGCTTAATCGTGGTAATCCAAAAGGTTGCTATATCTTAAATAAATCTCTGCTTTCTGGTGCACTATACAGGTGAAAACGTCCAAAGAGATATTCTCCATGACGAGCTTATGATGAGCCAATAGACCAGGGGTGGAGGTGGTTGGGGTGGGGGGGGGAGTAATTCAGACATCCAACACAACAGAATACTTTTCCTAGCACAGGAAGTGTGGGGGAGATACTCAACGAGTATTGTGCATCAGTATTTACTGTGGAAAAGGATATGGATTTTATAACATGTAGTGAAATAGATGGTGACACCTTGCAATATGTCCATATGGCAAGTGCTGGGTATATTAAAACGGTTGAAGGTGGATAAATCCCCAAGACCTGATGAGGTGTACCCTAAAACTTTGTGGGAAGCTAGAGAAGTGTTTGCTGGGCCTCTTGCTGAGATAGTTGTAATATGGATAGTCACTGGTGAAGTGCTGGAAGACTGGAGGTGGCGAACGTGGTGCCACTGTTTAAGAAGGGTGGTAAGGACAAGCCAGGGAACTAGAGACCAATGAGCCTGACGTTGTTGGTGGTCAAGTTATTGGAGGGAATCCTGAGGGACAGGATGTGCATGTATTTGGAAAGGCAAGAACTGATTAAGGATAGTCAACATGGCTTTGTGCATGGGCAATCATGTCTCACAAACATGATTGAGTTTTTTGAGGAAGTATCAAAGAGGATTGATAAGGGCAGAGGGATAGATGCGATCCACATGGACTTCAGTAAGGGTTTCGACAAGGTTCCCCTTGGGAGGCTGATTAGCCAGTATAGGTCTCATGTAATACAGGGAGAACTAGCCATTTGGATACAGAACTGGGTCAAAGGTAGAAGACAGAGGGTGGTGGTGGAGGGTTGTTTTTTAGACTGGAGGCCTGTGACCAGTGGAATGCCACAAGGATTGGTGCTGGATTCACTACTTTTTGTCATTTACATAAATGACTTGGATGCGAACATAAGAGGTGCAGTTAGTAAGTTTGCTGATGACACCAAAATTGGAGGTACAGTGAACAGTGAAGAGGTCACCTCAGATTACAACAGGATCTTGACAAGATGGGCCAATGGACTGAGAAGTGGTAGATGGAGTTTAATTCAGATAAATGCGAGGTGCTGCATTTTGGGAAAGCAAATCATAGCAGGACTTATACACTTCATAGTAAGGTCCCAGTGAGTTTTGCTGAACAA
The DNA here is from genome assembly GCF_047496795.1 of Chiloscyllium punctatum. Taxonomy (NCBI): domain Eukaryota; kingdom Metazoa; phylum Chordata; class Chondrichthyes; order Orectolobiformes; family Hemiscylliidae; genus Chiloscyllium; species Chiloscyllium punctatum. The sequence continues at coordinate 32,853 of NW_027311105.1, read as the reverse complement.
AGAGACCTTGGAGTGGAGGTTCATAGCTCCTTGAAAGTGGAGTCGCAAATAGATACGATAGTGAAGAAGGCGTTTGGTATGCTTTCCTTTATTGGTCAGAGTATTGAGTACAGGAGTTGGGAGGTCATGTTGCAGCTGTACAGGATATTGGTTCGGCCAATGTTGGAGTATTGCGTGCAATTCTGCTCTCCTTCCTATTGGAAAAATTTTGAGAAACTTGAAAGGGTTCAGAAAAGATTTATAAGGATTGGAGGAATTGACCTATAGAGAGAGGCTGAATAGGCTGAGGCTGTTTTCGCTGGAGCTTCGGATACTGAGGGATGACACAGTGGTTTTCAAAAGTAAGGGGCATGGATAGGGTATATAGGGAAAGTCTTTTCCCTGGGGTCAGGGAGTCCAGAAGTGGAGGGCATAATTTTAAGGTGAGAGGAGTAAGATATAAAAGAGACCTACAGGGCAACTATTTCTCACAGAGGGTGGTGCATGTATGTAATGAGCTGCCAGGTGAAGTGGGGGAGGCTGGTACAATTGCAACATTTAAGAGGCATTTGGATGAATATATTAAATAGGAAGGGTTTGGAGGGTTATGGGCCGGGTGCTGGCAGGTGGGACTAGATTGTATTGGGATATGTGGTCGGAATGGACGGGTTGGACCGAAGGGTCTGTTTCCATGCTGTACATCTCTATCAGTCTATGACTTATATTAATCTCTGTTTTTTTGGTGCACCATACTGGTGAGAAAGTCCAAAGGGATATTCTCCATGATGAGCTTACAAAGACCCAACACATCCTGGGAGTTTCAGACATCCAACACAACAGAATATTATTTCATAGCACAGAAAGTAAGGATATTTTTTCCAATGTGCATCTGTGTAAGATTCTCTGGGCAGGCGCAGGAAAAGAGAAACCGTGTCCATCTCCAATTCGGTCCCCAAGACCCACTCTACCGCACCGAACACAGTGATCCAATATATACGAAACCTGCAGCAGGACCACATGCAATGAGTCAGAGTGCCTGTAGTCATTCTGTTTTTAGGACATGCTGAAGATAATCCCACATTGAATTTTGAGAGAACATCTGGTGTCAGCTAGACCCTATGAAGAATTTGCAACTGCATGGAATAGGTCCTATTACAGATCAAACTCCTTCGAGCAATTCCACAAATATCCTCCCACGTCTCCAAAGAGACCTAAACCCCCCAACTCTCTCGCACAGACGTCACGAAGCTGCACAGTTTTGTCAAGGGGACACTCTCCAACCAATGATAAAGGGTACTGACAGAGAGTATATTCTTAGCAATAAGCACCCACTTCTCTGTATCAGATCTGTAAGAGTCTGTTAAAAATGTGTGTTTTTAAAAGCAAATCTCTGACCTGGGAAAAAAAACCAGAAGAAATCTCCACTAGGTAGTCCATACTTAGGAGTTATTTGATCAAATGATATCATTGTTTCTCCCTCAAGTAACACGTGGTGGCTCAGTGGTTTGTGCTGGTGACTCACAGCACCAGGGTCACGGGTTTGGTTCCAGTCTTGGGTGACTGGCTGTGTGGAGTTAGTATGTTCTCAACTGTGACAGCGTAGGTTTCCTCCTACGGTCACAAAGATGTGCAGGTTAGATGACTTGGCCATTGCTAAATCTCTCAAAGTGTTCAAGGATTTGTAAGTTCAGACATTAGTCAGGATAAATACAGAATGGTAGGAGAATGGGTCTGGGTGGGTTACTCTTCAGAGGGTCGAAGTGGACATGCTGGGCCCAAGGACCTGTTTCCACACTGTAGGGATTCTACTAATTCTTAATCACCCAAGCAAGGTATCCCCCTCGCTGCTCACAGTTTAAACCTGGAATCCATTATCCCCGGTTGACAACCCGGTATACCAATTAAAGGGATAAGAAACATGGTTTTGGCTGTATTGCCCTCAATCTGACGGATTGTTCTTCAAGGTTTAACAGTATTGATAATCATTAGTTTTTGGTAATACTCCATAAATGTTGTCATTTTATCTAAGAACAACAGACTAATAAGGGTTCACTTTGTCTGAGAGGGCTCAATTTCTAGCCGTATTGACACCGATTCCCCAGCGGCCCAGGCACGAACATAGGATGATTAAAACAAACTTAATTCATTGCTTTTAATCTGGGAGATCTAACACCTCGCCCCCCCCCCCCCCAGCCGCCCACAATCTGTGGGTCAATTTGTTAGCTTGATAAGGAATCGCTTATGGTGTCAAATAAAAGAGCTAAACCAGTCATTCTGTTTCCGAAGTATCTGTCTGGGAAACATCAAAGAAAACATTCACATGGGGTCTAGGAAATGAGGAAGGACATTCATTTTAATAACAGCTATCCGACCTAGCCAGGATATTTGAAATGCCTCCCATCATTGAAGGTCTTGTTTAATTTTTTCAAACAAATGGTCACATTTCACGTTAAATAAATGATCAAAGACAGATGTAGTGAATATACTCAATCAGGGAAACCCGCGACCAGTTAAAAGGAAACCAGGATTTAGCCTCAGTATCAGGTGTTTCCCTAAGACCTCCCATAGTCAAGGCCTCCAACTTTGTAAAATTAATCTTATCGCCCAGAAAGGCAACAAGTGAATTTATGCATTGCATCACATGAACAACCGAAATTGGGGGATTTGACAAAAAAAAAGAGACCCTCATATGCATACAATGTAATCTTACGTGACTTCTATCCCACTTCTGGGTCAGATATGTTGACATCCCTACGGATGGCCTCCTCCAGTGGCTCAATCACCAAAGTAAAAAACAATGGTGAAAGGTGTCAACCTTGTCGGCTGCCTGGAGAAATATTAATATTACTGGTTGGCCACACCATTAGTGAGAACCACAGCCAGAGGATCGCGGTAAAGGACCCTCACCCACTTGATAAAAACTTTGCATAGACCAAACCGTTCTAATGTACAGAAGAGATCCGGCCACTCAACCCAATGAAATGCCTTCTCTCATCTAAAGAGATCAATAATCCCTGGACAGATTGTTGTTGAGACTCTTGGATCATATTGAGTAAACTCTTAACATTGTCGGAAGATCTGGGGCCCTTTATAAAGCCTGTTTGGTCCTCTTTGGCAACGGAAGGCAGCAAAGTTTCTAGCCTTAATGCACGGGTTTCAGACAAGATTTTGAATCAAACATTTAAAAGTGAGATTGGCGTGTAAGAAGCACAATCCTCCAGGGTCTTCCTTTCTGCAGCATCAGAGAGATATGAGCCTCTTAAGGATGGAGAGAGGGGTTTGTGACTGTATGAGTGACAGAACATGTTAAACATTAGCCCTGACAATAGGTTTATAAATTATTTATAAAATTCATGAGGAAATCTGTCAGGAACGTGCACGCTTACATTCTGAAGCTGCTTCACACCCTCCTGCGCTGACAATCGTGCATTAAGGCACACCACTTATTCAGGGGTTACTCCTGAAAAATGAAAAATGACTCCATCTTAATCCATCTATCCACATAATGCTCAGTCTGAAATAATTCGGAGAAGAATCTCGTCCAGGAGGCATTAATCTTTTTGGAATTGAAGGTAAGGATCCCAGTACCTTCCTAATTGAGGTAATGGCTTGAGAGGGGCGCTAGTTTTCCTGGCAAGATAGAATAAATACCTGCCTGGTTTATCACCATGTTCAAACAGCCTTTGTTTTGCAAAAGTAAGTTCCTTCTTGGCTGTCTGTGTGAGCGTGGAATTCACCGTAGACCGAAGCGTTGTGATCCTCTGCAGCTTAGCCACTGAGGGTCTATCACAGTATGCCCTCTCGGCTGCCCTCAGCTGTGCCTCAAACCAGCGATCCTGCTCCCCTTTCTGCTGCATCCTAAGGGATAATTATTCCCTTGGCATTAGACTCAGCAATTTCCCATAGAATGGATGAGTTACTGGTTGAATCTAAATTAATGGCTAAGAAATATCTGAATTCATTACAGAAATACTCAATGAACTAACTAGTCTTAACAATAAAGGGATACATTCGCCAGTGTCTCGAATCTGTTATATTTCCCTGAATCTTTCTCAATAAGTATGGTCAGAAATGGTAATAAGTATGGTCAGAAATGGTAACTGTGCAGGATGCCACCGACTCTAAGATTGTTGCAGGGATAGGGAAGAAATCAAACCTTGTGTGGCATTTCGGCGGGTTAAAGAAGATATTAAAAGCCCTACTTGTGAGGTAGATGTACCTCCAGACATCCACCAGCTCTAGTTCAGGACACAAATCCACCAATTGGTTACATTATAACGAGGGTATTGAGGGACCTTCGGACATTCTGTCCAGCGTTGGTTCCATAAGACAGTTGAAATCTCCTTCTACGATAATGTTCCACGATGCAAGATAACTGAATTTGGAAAATGCATCTACCAGGATTTTAAGAGGGTGCACCGGGGTGGGGGTGGGGGTCGCAATTTCTTTTCAAAATATTAGATTATTTACCATAGTTCAAGACTTGGGGGATTATGATCCTTCCGTGAGTATCACATACAATCTAGTAATTTAAATGGAAGATTCTTCTTATCCAATATGGCTTCTCCCCTACTCCTAGTATTAAAAAATGAAAATAAAAACCCGTTCAAACCCGCCCTGTTGTAACGTCAAATGTCCCTTGTCATCGAGGTGTATCTCCTGCATTCGGGCAAAATCCATCCTTTCTGTTTTAAGACTGGAAAGTAAGTTTTCCTCTTAACTGGGCAATGGCGTCCCTTAATGTTCCAGGTGCACCATTTAAGCATATCATTTTCCAGAACACACTGTAGCAACATTTGAACTCGAGAGAGGAAGAACTCGAATTACTGATCATTAATAAACAAATTCTCATAGAGCTTAAAAACTACACAATCTAAAACTATTACAACTGACAAGCTCTCAAAACTTTCCAAAACTAAACATTCCAAACTTTCGAAACTTTCCAAAAAAACAAAAAACTAAAATAATCAATAGGAGAATTTAAAATTTCCACAAAGTATTCGCTTTCTCTGCAGAGTCAGATGAGTTCTTGGATCCATTAAATGCAGTATGGCGAATCGTTGGGTACCAGAGGGAATACTGATTCCCGAGTTCCCTTACTCTTCTCTTGGAAGCAGGTGAGCACTTTGGTGATAGCGATCACAATTCTGTTACGTTTACTTTAGTGATAGCAAGGAATAGGTGTATACCACTGTGCAAGAGTTACAGCTGGGGAAAAGGCAATTACGATGCGATTCGGCACGATATAGGAACCATAGGAGGGAGAAGGAAACTGAAGGGGATAGGCACATAAGAAATGTGGAGCTACCGTGTGTCTCCTAGATAGGTATGTGCCTGTTAGGCAGGGAGGAAGCTGTAGAGTGAGGGAGCCATAGTTTATGAAGGAAATGGAATCTCTGGTCAAGAGGAAGAAGAAGGCTTATTTTAGGATGAGATGTGAAGGCTCACTTAGGGCGCTTGAGGGTTACAAGGTAGCCAGGAAAGGCCTAAAGGGAGAGCACAGAAGAGCCAGGAGAAGACATGAGAAGTTGTTGGCGGATAGAATCAGGATAAACCCTAAGGCTTTCTACAGGTATTTAAGGAATAAAAGAATGACCAGAGTAAGATTAGGGCCAATTAAGGATAGTAGTGGGAAGTTGTATGTGGAGTCAGATGGGCTAGGGGAAGCACTAAATGAATATTTTTCAACAATATTCACTCTAGAAAATGACAATGTTGTCAAGGAGATTACTGAGATACAGGCTATTCGACTAGTTGGGATTGAGGTTCACAAGGAGGAGGTATTAGAAATCCTGCAGAGTGTGAAAGTCTGGAAGTCCCCTGGGCCGGAAGGGATTTATCCTAGGATCCTCTGGGAAGCCAGGGAGGACATTGCCGAGCCTTTGGCATTGATCTTTAAATCATCACTCTCTAATGGAATAGTGCCAGAAGATTGGAGGATAGCAAATGTGTTTCCCCTGTTCAAGAAGGGGAGTAGAGACAACCCGGGTAGTTATAGACCAGTGAACCTTACTTTAGTTGTTGGTAAATTTTTGGAAAAGATTATAAGAGATAGGATTTATAATCATCTATGACAGAATAAATTTATTCGGGATAGTCAGCACGGTTTTGTGAAGGGTAGGTCGTACTCACGAACCTTATTGAGTTCTTTGTGAAGGTGACCAAACAGGTAGATGAAAGTAAACCGGTTGATGTGGTGTGTATGGATTTCAGCAAGGCGTTCGATAAGGTTCCCCACAGTAGGGTATTGTACAAATTGTGGAGTAATGGGATTGTGGGAGATATAGCAGTTCGGATCAGTAATTAGCTTGCTGAAAGAAGACAGAGGGTCGTAGTTGATGAGAAATGTTCATCCTGAAGTCAAGTTAGTAGTGGGTCGGTGTTGGGTCCACTGCTGTTCGTCATTTTTATAAACGTCCTGGATGTGTGTACAAGGGTGGGTTAGTAAATTTGCAGATAACACGAAAGTCGGTGGAGTTGTGGACAGTGACGAAGGATGTTATAGGTTACAGAGAGACATAGATAAACTGCAGAGCTGAGCTGAGAGGTGGCAAATGGAGTTTAATGTGGACAAGTGTGAGGTGATTCACTTTGGTCAGAGTAACCGTAATGCAAAGTACTGAGCTAATGTTAAGATCCTTGGTAGTGTAAAGGTGAGCAGAGAGATCTCGGTGTCCAGGCACACAGATGCTTGAAAGTTTCCACCCAGGCTGACAGGGTGCACTTGGAGTATTGTGTACAGTTCTGGTCACCACACAAAAAGAAGGATGTGGAAGCTTTGGAAATGGTGCAGAGGAGATTTACTAGGATGTTGCCTGGTGTGGAGGGAAGGTTTTACGAGGAAAGGCTGAGGGACTTGAGGCTGTTTACGTTAGAGAGCAGAAGGTTGGGAGGTGAATTAATAGAGACATATAAGATAATCAGAGGGCCAGATAGGGTGAGCCTTTGCCCAAGAATGGTCACGGCGAAGATGAGGGGGCATAGCTTTAAATTGAGGGGTGATAGATATGGGACAGATGTCAGAGTTAGTTTCTTTACTCAGAGAGTATTAAAGGTATGGAATGCTTTGCCTGCAATGGTAGTAGATTTGCCAACTTTAAGTACATTTAATTCGTCATTGGACAAGCATATGGACTTACTTGGAACACTGTAGGTTAGGTGGGTTTCAGATTGGCATGACAGGTCAGCACAATATCGAGGGCCGAAGGGCCTGTCCTGCGCTTTAATTTTCTGAATCACCACCGCCGAAACGTTCCGAAAGCACATAATCCTGGAGCCCGTGAATTAAAGGCATTGGATCTTTCCCCTGGGTTCTGGAAACTTCCACTCGTCTTTGTTTATCCCCATAACTATGTAACCACACGCGGACAGGGCGAGAGCGCTGGTCTGAGCCTGACCTGTGCACTGTAACCCGATGAACTGTCTCAGTCTTCACCCGTCTCTCTTCAGTTTCGAAGTGAAGGAATCACTGCAGCCAGTTCTCAAAAAATACGCACTGGCTGACCACGTGCTGTCTGGGCCAGCAGACCGACGATGTGAACATTCTTCATCCTGCCCCTGTTCTCAAGGTCGTCATCATGTTCAATTAAGATCCTGTCTTGTGAGGAATTGATCGCAGACTCTGTCATGCAGTTCGGCGCTTGACATCGTCCATTTTGTTTCCAAGGCTGTCAAGTTGCTGCTCATGTTTTTGGAGTGCGTCTGAGAATGGTAGTGGTTCTAGCCACTGCTGAACCCTTCTTCAATCATAGCTTCAATCATTTCACATAACCTGGTGAACTCAGTGACCAAGGCCTGGTGAGTAACTGGGTCCATGGAACGAGCAGAGTGGGTTGCAGCTACAGCCTCAGGTATGTTCGATGCTTCTGATGGATGCACCACTTGTTGGGACTGACTCGATACTTTCCCATGATTTATCATTACCACTTGACTAACCGGGATCAGTAAAGATTCTATCACTCTTTTAGGGTTGAATTTTAAGTAAATTGCTGGGATGGAGTGGGTTTGCCCGTGCTGTGATGCAGAGCCCAACAAAGCAGACCTTCCGGATCACCATTATCTTGGATTCCCCCTTAACATTTTATCAATATTATCATTTTGGTTTGCATTATATTCCTGGATGTTCTGGAGCAGTGTGATTTTGTATCACTGTCTACATTTACCCCTACACTGCAAATCGCTGCCCATTCCTCGATAATCCTTGACTCTGTTGTTAATTATAAACCTTCTGTCTGTGCCACAAAATATTCAATATCTCTTCTTCCAAAGCTCTGCGGGGAAGAGAGTTCCAAATACTCTCACCACTGAGAAAACAAAAGTTAACCTCAACTGTGTGTGAGGTCATTTTTGTCTCCTTACCTGAGAAAGGATATAATTAAATTGGAAGCAGTTCGGAGATGTTTCACTACATGTATTCCAGGGATGAGGGTCTAAAATTATGGAGGCTTTAACAGGTTACTGATGGAATCAGAGGTGATGTTATTGAAACATACAAAACCTAGAGGAGAGTGGATCAGATAGATACCCACTGGGTGTTTGTAACATCCAAATTTCTTGTCATTTTTATAGAATCTCTACAGTGTGGAAGCAGGACATTCCGTCCATCAAGTGCACATTGACTCTCGGAACAGTATCCCCCCCTGGACCTGCTCCCCTACTCTATCCATGTATCCCTGCATTTCCCATCACTAACCAATCTAAATTATACATCCCTGGGCACTATGGGAAATTTAGCATGGCTCATCCACTCTTAGCTGCATATCTTTGGACTGTGGGAGGAAACTGGAACACTGGGAGGAAATCCACATAGACATGGGGATAATGTTCAAAATCCAAATAGAGGATTTCTAGAGGTTGGAACTGAACGCAACTCCTTGGCGATGAGAGGTAGCAGATACCCCCCACTCAGGGGTTAAAACAAAAACTCCTCTGCTCTCCCTGAATGCAACATTTTACAACACAATTTCCATGAAAATAACCCGTTACTTTCCAAAAGCATAATATATGAAATTAATAAATAGGAACAGGAGTAGGTCAATCGGCCCCTCAAGATAACCCTGTCATTTAATAAGAACATGGCTGATCTACTCCAGGGCTCAACTCCATTCTCTTGCCGACTCCTTGTATCCCTCCACACCTCTCTGGATTGTGGAATTCCAGACATTCACTACCTTCTGAGAGAAGACATTACTCTGCATCTCAGATTGAAATCGATGTTCCTTATTCGGTATCTATATCATCGAGTTCGACACTTTGCTCAAGAATGGAAAAAACTTCTCAACCTCTACCTTCTCCAACCCCTTCTGTGTCTTGTAGGTTTCAGCAGTATGACTCCTCATTCATGTAAACCCCAATGAATTATCGCCTCACCATTTTAGAGATTCTCAATAACACAACCCTTCCTACCCAGGAAACTGTCTAATGTACCAACCGAGTTACTTGCTGCACCAGCATGCTGACTTTATGTTTCAGACACAGGAAGACTCCAATGCCTTTCCTGTTCCTTTTTTGGAAGTCCTCTCCATTAAATAACAGCCTGCCTTTTGATTGTCAGTGTCATCTTCAAACTCGGATGTATATTGCACTCAACTCCCTCCTTCAGGCTGTCAGTATAGATTGTAATTAACTGATGACATCAGACTGATATTTGTGGTACTCCAGCAGATAAACCTTGACCATAAAGATCCATTAATCCTGACTCTCCGATTTCTGTGTTAATCAATCATCATCCCATGTTAATTCAGTATCCGACATCCTGGAGCTTCTGTTTTGTGTAAGAACTTTTGTTTTGTAATACCTTGTGGAAAATCTCTGGATAGCCTCGTGTCCACCAGATCCCCTTTATCAAGTCCACTTGTTACATTTACAGGCATCTCCAGAAATACTTTGCATCATTTTACAGGGCAAAATATCATTTCCCTTTCACAAAACCACCCTGACTCTGCGTGAAGCTTTTCTAAATGTCCATGCTGGCCAAGTTTTCCAAACGATACTAGTCCCATCTGTTTTCATTAGGTCCATGTGCGTCTAAATGTTTCCCATTCATATGTTTGTCCAAATTAGTTTTAAAAATTGTAGCTGTCCTTGCATCTCCCATTCTTCCTTTGGAAGCGCATTCCATACCCAAACCGCCCTCTGTGTAAAAAAGCTGCCCTTTCGTCCCTTTTAAATCTACCCTCTTTCACCTTAAACCTATTCCCTCCATGTTTGGATTCCCCTACCCTTTGGAAAAGACCTTGACTATTCACCCTATCCATACCTCTCTTCATCTTATAAGTTTCTATAATGTCATTCCTCAACATCCCACACTGTATCTGATACTAACTTGAAGAACAAGCGTTTAAAGATAAGCACTGCAAAATTAAGCAATATTAAAAATGACAGGTAACCAACACTCGGCACAAAAGTCAAACTGTGATTTGTTTTTCACCATGTTACAATACAAAGGCAGCATGAAACGCTTACTAGTGCCAATAAGAAGTCAAGCACCTGAATTCCTTTATCTATAGGGGGTGATGATCACGACAGTGAAAACTTATCTGTGGCCAGATGTATATACCACATGGTCAACATTCTCCCTCCATGCCGCCGTATAGCTTTGTGTGGTTGTGTCTTTTTTTATCTTGCATTCAATAGAGAGAACCCCTTTCCCCCATTCACACCTTAAATTCGACCCGTTATACAGAATCTTTCCTTTCACCACAACTAAAAGCCCGTTTTTCTTTTGCCACACCCTCTTTTTCCTGCAACCCATCCTCTACATCTGGCAAGGGACTAAACGACCATTTTGCAATTATATTCAGTTTTGAAGAATTGTCACACTGGACTGGAAACGCTAACTCTGTTTCTCTTTCTCTGCAGATGTTGACAAACCATCTGAGTTTCTCCAGAATTGAATAGTCGCAGAACAATTTTTCAATTAAATAAATAATTATGGATAATAGAAATAAAAATAAAAAGCCTTTATAGAAGGTTCACTGGACCTGAAAGTTTAACTCTGCATTCACTCTAAAACATTCTTCAACATCTTTCGCAATTTCTTCAGCAATGTCTGTTTTTGAACAATTTCCAACGACATATTATCAAAGATGCTCAAACATCCTGTCCAACATGGAGTGCCATACACTGGGAACTGAACAGTAACGCATGGTGACAAGTTCCTTGACTCTGAAACTGCATAAGGCTGGCATCACTGATACTGCAGAGCTCTGATTCGTGGTCAGGGAGAAAAACAGAAGGAAACACATTCACTTCAAATACAGAAGATGGCATTACTGAAAGGAAAATATTCAGATTATTACCTTAAATGGATAATGTTTATGTAACAAATTGGATGCGTGACACCAAGAAAAGAATTTCAGCAGAAAGAGAATATGAAAATGGAAGTATTTCCGCAATAGAAACCAGATTAGGTCACTGAATACAGGGCTGATGGGTGAATGGGTCTCGGTGTGAACTGGGGAGCAGTCAGTAGAATTGAATTGTAGATATTGCAGCTAAAACTGGGTTATCATCTGATGCGGAAGATTTCAATGACAATCTGTAACCTTTCCCCCAGGATAGTCCATCCATCTACCATTTCCATCAAGCCGATTCATGGATCAGTGACGAGTGTGGGTGAACATGGTCGGGTCGGAATCACGTGCACCTAAACCAGATGACAATCCATTAAAGCTACCGCACTTAACTGGTTACACTACGAACAGCAGGGCTAACATCTGATACAGAGAGAGGGAGATGATTCCAAGACTAACAAATCAGATATAAGCTCTGTCGTCCTGTCAAATCCATGCCTAAAAGTCAATGGAACATTAAGCAATTTACTGGAGGAGAGGACTCCACAAATATCCCCATCCCAAATAATGGAACAGCCCTGTGCATCCATGTAAAATATGCAGTATCTGCACCATCCTCAGCAAGAAGTGTTGAGTCACCCTCACCCTCAATATGATACCCTCAGAAGCACAGATGCCCGTCTTAACCAATTCAATTCACTGCACGTGATATGAAGCAACAGCTGGACACTGTCGATATGACAAAGGCATTTGGCCCTGATGCCATTCCTGCAATAGGACTGAGGACTTTTGCTACAAAACAAGCCGTGTTCCTGAGGAAGCTGTTTCATTCCAGCTCCAACTCTGACAACTCCCTGGCAATGTGGGTAATTACTCAACAATGTCCCATCCCCTAAGAAGGGAATAATTACAATCGGAACAATTACCACGCCCTCAGTCCCATCACGATTGTCAAATTGGTTGGGGTTATTTTTGACAGAGCTGTCAAACAGCTCAGAAATAATCGGTTCAATGTGGTTTCCGATAGGCCCCCATGTGGAGATGGTGCTGTTGGGGAATTGTCATTGGATTGATAATCCAGACCAGGATAATTCTCTGGCAACTGGTGCAAGTTAAAAACAATTAATAAAATATCGAGATCTATTATCTGGTGTCAGTAACAGTAATCTTGTGTTCAATGTCGATTATAGATGTCGATCTCCTTACCCAATATACTTTCAGGAAGTCAATCTCCCGTGCTGTCCTGCTCTGGCCTAAACGTGTGTCCAGACACACAGACATGTGATACACTCTTCAATGGTCTCTGAAACGGCCAAGCAAGGCACTCAATTATATCAAACTGCTCCGAGGTCTTAAAGGATAAACCGGAGAGAACAGCCGGCACCAGCCTCGTTAGAAGAAAAGGGAATGGGAAACAGAATCCTGTCGACCCTGCAGAAACATCCTTCCTAAAAGCTGAGAGCTTGTAACAATATTTACGGAGCTTTCCCACACACTGCACAGAAGCATTGGGAAAGGAGTACATCATACAACTCATTTAGCTTTCCCTATTACAGTCAATGGCCGAACATCTCCTCAAAGCAGTTTCCCCATACAATATACATATCCCTGAATATGTGTAAACATTGTGAACCATAAAATGAGAACTGCTGTAATCCATTCAGCCCATCAGTTGTGCGCCTCCATTCTATGTACAGGCAGTTCACCATTAACACGTGCCGATTAAATACAATTCGGCTGCAAGGCAATTCATGAACCTTTTTCTATAAAGTGAACTGGCGTTTACTGTGACGCGATTCCTTGTCGGGCACCAGCTGAACAGCAAACCCAGCCTCAGAAACCCTCTATCTACAAAAGGTACAACAGGAATTCAATCGAATCTGCAGGCCTTGAAACTGAGCCTGAAACTGAGAATTGTAGTCTATATTTACAAAGAACTATTTCAAACTGTGGGGAGAATCTTGGGGAAAACTGGAATTCGGCATTGGCATCACATGGTCGGTCAGCTCCCGCGTGTTTTCTGGTGAAGATTGTGGTGAAAGGTACAGTGCACCAGTGAGTGACTGTCGCGTGAAAGTGTTACATTTACAGCATTGTTCCATTACAACATGTAATTTAAAGATTTATTTAGACTGTCCTATTGTGTATTAGACTAAATTTAAATTTTGATTTTTACTGATATTTTTGGGAGTTCGCCACTTACCCTCTTTTTTCCATAGACCCCATTATTAATATCGCACGATTTTCTACAACACAGTGTTGTACAGGAACACAGTTATTGTATTATTGGAGAACAACCTGGAAAAATAGCTGATCTTCTATCTTCACACTATACTCCTGCTCTCTCCCTATCCCTTTAGTTTCCAGAAATCCTTATTATATTCAGCCACTTGATTTCCACAGCCTGATCTGGGAGAGAGTACCCCTGCTTCGCCACTCTCCGAGTGCTGTCATTTATTCTCATCTCAATGCAAAGTGGCCTGTCTGTACCTAATATTGTGGCCCCTTGTTTTAGACGTTCCAGCCAGGTGATTTACTGATCTGCTTCTAATCTGTCTCTCCCTGTCAGAGTGTTATATATTTCACTGTGATTTTCACTCATTTTCCTGAAGCCCATGGAATACAGGCCCAGTCGCCCCAAACTCTGCTCCCACAAAAACTCTGCCATCCCAGAGATCAGTCTGGTCATCCTTTGCTGCTCTCCCTCAATGTCAGGTTTGTCGTCTGTTAGGAAAAGAGACCAAAACTGCACACAATACTGCACAATGTTCGAGATGGGGTCTCGCCAAGGCCCTGTACAGCTGCAGTGAGATACATTTACTCCTATACTCAAATCCCCCTGAAATGAAGGTGAATACAGCATTTATCTTCCTTCCTGCTTTCGACTCCTGCAATATTGCTTTCAGTGACTGGCGCACAGGGAGATCCAGATTCCTTTCAAAGTTACAGTTCCCCACTTGCTGGGCCTATATTCAATTGTCAGCGTGCCAATGCCATTCCCACTATTGACTTCTGGCTGCACAACTCACTGCCCTACATGGACTCTGAGGGCTACGCAGAAATAAACAAAAATGCAGCTTAAGTTCATTTATAGAGCAACATTTTTCAAACACTCATTTTTCAAATGGGAGGCTGCCATTCTATTGTTCCCATCAAAGTACACAACATCTCATCTCCCCATTACTCTCCATCTTCCACGTATTTGCCCAGTCACTCGACTTGTCTCAATCACCTTGGAACATTTTTTACGTCCTCCTCATCCACTCACAAGCTGACATCGTTTTGTGCTGTCAGCAGACTTGGGAATATTGCATTTGCGCCCCTCACCCAAAGATATTGGGAATAGCTGGAGCCCAAGACACAATCCTTATAATATCCTCCAAGCTGACCATATAAAAATAAAACATGGTTTTATTCCTACTCACTGTTTCCTGCCAGCTCTCCCATTCTAAATCTATGACCATATATTAGTCCGAGTCCCATAGGATTCGAATTTGCACAATAGGCTTGGGGCTTTTTCAAAAATCTTTCTGAGATTCCACTCGCAGGGCATTGATACCTCCGACATAATTTTACTAAAAGCCACTTTCTCAAATATGATTCCCATGTCATAAATCTCGATTGACTATGTCTATGCCCATTAATTTCAGTCCAATACTTTCTCTAAACTGTTTAGTTGCTGTTTTCATTCTATTCCCTTTTTCTCACAAGAGTGAAATTCCCTAGTATTGCTAGGAAGTTTTCTTTTTTATTTTGTTTTCTTCTGTGAAGGCATAACTAAGGTATTTGCTCCACAGTTCTGCTATTTCCCGGTCCTCAATTATCTGGCATCAGACTGTAAGAAATCTGCAATTTTTTTCTCTTAATTTTGCCATTGACATATTTCCAGAAAATATTACAAGTTCTCTATTGACAACTTTGTTAAGATAATCTTCAGAAACCCATCAATTCCTACCTTAAGCTACTCAATGATTGACCTTCCACAGCCATACAATCACAGGAGCTCAGACTCTATACTACCAGAACTACAGCACGGTCGACTTTCGGCCCACTTTCCGACACAAGATAGGAGCCGTGAATCTTAAAGCATTTGAAGTGCACAACCATGTGGTTTCTAATGGTTTGAGGTTACCATGACAACTCCACTCTCAAGAAGTGCATTCCAGACCCCAACACCCTCTGGTTGAAAAACAATTCCCAAATCTTCACTAAACCGCAAAGCCTTCACTTTAAGAGTGTGGCCCTCTGAGTCAAAGCAACAGCTGGTGTCTATCCACACTGTCCATGTACCTCGTAATCCTATCCCTCTGAATCACAGACCTCTCAGCCTTCTCTCCTCCAAACTAAACAACCTATGGGGGCCCTCAGTCTCTCTTCATAGCTGATATGCTCCATCCCAGGGAACATCCTGGTGAATCTGCTCTGCACCTCCTCCACTACAATCACATCCTTCTTGTAATGTTGTTCCCAGACCCACACACAATATTCCATCTTGCCCTCACCACAGTTCTGCATAGTTCTTATAATCTATGCCTCGATGTATAAAGGCTATGTTTACATTCCCCTAGCCTTTCCCAGATTGTGTACTAACCTGTGCAGACACATTCAGCCATGTGTGGAGAAGCACCCTCTGAGCTTTCTAGTGTGCTGCCATTCATTGAGTACTCCCCTGTCTGGTTCCTTCTTCCAAAGTTGCATCACCTCATGTTTATCAGGGTTACATTCCATCTGACATTGATCCACCCATCTGACCATTCCATCAGTATCGATCCGTAACATAAGGCCTTCCTCCTCACTGACAACCACCCGGCCAATATTTGTATCAAATACAAACTTATTTATTACACACCCCACCCCTCGTCCATATTCACAGCTGCATCATTTATGAATACCACAAATAATAAGGTTAAAAATCTCTCAACATCAGTTATATCACGTGGTTGTGCACGTTGATGAAGAAGCTACGTTTCGAAAGCTAGTGCTGCCGAATAAACCTGTTAGACTATGGTCTGGTGTTACGTTATTTTTAGATTTTCCACCCCAGCCCAACACTTGCACCTCCGAATCACAAATAATAAGGGACCCAGCACTGATGCCTGTGGTACACCATTGGACACTAGCCTCCAGTCACACAAACAGCCTTTCACCACTCCCCTCTTTCTCTTACGACTAAAGTTGATTTATATGCAACTTGGCAAGTCACTAATGAGTCCTACGTGTTCATTGGTTATTCTGCTCCACATGACACACTGGTAGGTTATCTGGGGATTCTCCGTAATCTCGCCTTGCCTTGCCCCTGTGTTAGTAAGTGCCTTCCACGCACAGACTTTCCTCCTTGTTGCAGTCTTAAATGGTCTGTCCCTTATCCTGGTATTATTTGCCTTGAATGTGGATTAGACAGCTAGATAAACATCCTGTTAATTTCCAACTTGTCGTATGTTTTGTCAGTTTGATAAAGTTCACAGTGACCCACCGCTGGTTCTTTGAACCTCAAGAGAACATAGGCCGAGTTTCCTCATCACGCAATCTTGCCACCTGAGGGATTTGTCTAGATAATGTCCATTGCACTTTCTCTGAGGCCAGTATATTCTTTCTCAGATTCGGTCACCAAAACTGTGCACAATACTCCAGGTACAGTCTCACCAACACACTGCTTCAACGTGTCTTTACATCTATATTCTTACTCCCTTAAAGGAAGGCAACCAAACTTTAGGTTTCCACTTACATATATTCCTCCAAATACCCTTCACATCATTGCATTTTCGAACTCACTGTGTGAGTTCTTATAGAAAGCCTTCTGATAATCTAAAATATGCCAATTCTACTGGATCCCCATTATCTATGCTATAAGAATCAACTACAAACAATTCCAAAGTTTGTAAAGTATGATTTCCCTTTCAGAAATGCATCCTGAGTCTCTGCAATGTTGCTGTTAATGTCTAAGTATCCAATATCACATCCTATATAATAGATTCCAACAGTTTCCCGAGAAATATCAATTAAATTTGTCAACAGTTCTCCACACTGTCTCTTCTTCCCTTTGTAGATGCTTGGATCCATACCATTCATCTATAGTGCTTGGATCACGTTTACGAATGTACATTTTTCCACATCAGCTTCTGGACTCTGCAGAATGTACAGGAAAATAGAACGCAGTCATCGACAATGCAATCAATACTTCTATTTGTGATTTATTTCTGAAGATTTTGGTATGAAGTACATCTGGTTTGTCAAGCTTAGCAATGCTCAATCCGGCTGCATGTTCAATATTGCCTTGTTACTGATATGAATTGACTTTATGGCTTTCCTTCCACAAGTCCTATACGATCACTTCGTATTTCTGGGTGATTTTCTGGATCTTACTCCATTAAGACAGATGTAAAGGAACTGGTCATTTGCTTTGCCATTTCCCTGTTATCCACCATAAACTCGTCTCTCCCGATTGCAAATTTCCACATTAGACAATGTTTTTTTTTTGAAATATCGATCATAGATTTTTGCAGTCTTTGTGTTCCTGTTTGTTTGCATGCATGTTCGCTTTTTGATTTCCTGATCAGTTTCATGGCTCCTCCTTTTCTGGATTGCAATTTTCTGAGAATTCTTAGGATTCCACAATGTCTGGAATTCTTCTGAAGTCACTCCCTATGATTAATTTATTCTTTAATTTGTTATGTTAATCATCATTGAGTCACTGACTCACTCTTTGGTGTTTTCATCTGAAATAAGTAGACATATCTTTCAGACTATGCAGTATTTCTAAAAATCTCCTGGTCCTGACCAGATATATTCAGGAACACTGCAGGAGGACAGAAGAGTAATAGTGGGGGCCCTGGTTGGTAGCCAAAGGGTGACGTCCCGGAGGACTGGAGAATAGCAAAGCTGTTCCCTTATTCAAGAAGAGCTACAAAGAAAAACCTGGGACCTATAGACCAGCAAACCTGATATCTCTTGTTGACAAGTTTCTTGAGAAGATTCTGAGAGAGACGATATACATGCTTTTGGAAAGACAGGGTGTGAGTATGAGCAGTCAGCATGTCTTTGTGCATGGGGGATCATGGCTCAATAATTTGTCAGAGTGCTTTGGTGAAATGACCTGTAACTTTGACAAGTGCATGGTGGAATTTGTAGTGTATATGGATTTCAGTAAGGCCTTCAGTAAGGTTCCACATAGTAGGCTGCTCTGGAAATTTAGGTCATATGGAATTGAGGGAGAGCTGGCAAATCAGATCATAGATTTGCTTCATTGTAGGGAAACAGAGGGTAATAGTGGAAGTATGCTTGTCGGGCTGAAGGCCTGTGATGAGTGGAATGCCTAAGGGGTCGGTTCTGGGACTATGACTGCTTGTTGTATGCATTTTTATTGTATATATATTTGCATATTACACACATCTATGATTTAGACGAGAATGTCCAGGCATGAATTATAAGTTTCAAGACGACACTAAAATAGACGGTATGATGGACAGTGAGGAAGATTATCAGAAATTTCAGAAATTACAGCAGTGCCTTGATCAGGTGAGAAAGTGGGCCGAGAAATGGCAAATAGAGTTTTATACAGATAAGTGTAAGTTCTTGCATTTTAGAAAGTCAAATCAAGGTAGGAGTTTCATGGTGAATGGCAGGGCCTTAAGGAGTGTATTGAGACAAAGAGACCTTGGAATTCAGGTTCAAGGTTCTCTGAAAGTGGAGTCACAGGTAGATAGGGTAGTGAAAAAGGCATTTGGCAAACTGGCCTTCATCAGTCAGAGTAATGAGTATCGAAATTAGGGAGTTATGTTGCAGTTATACAGGATGCTGGTGAGGCAATGCTGGTAGTGTTATGTGAAGTATTGTTCACTTTGCTACGGGAAGGATGTTATTATACTGGAAATAGTGCAGAAGAAATTTACAAGGATGTTGCCCAGACTCAATGGTCTGAGATATAGTGAGAGGTTGGGCAAGTTAGGAGTTTTTTACTTTAGAGTGTATGAGACAGAGGGGGATCTGATAGAATTGTATAAGATCATGGAAAGCATGGATAGAGTGAATGCAATCAGTCTTTTTCCCCAGGGTTGAGCAACCACGGACTAGAGGGCATCAATTTAAGATCCGAGGGGAAAGAGTAAAAGGGAAACTGAGGGGCAATTTCTTTTACACGCAGGGTGGTATGCACATGGAATGAAATGCCAGCGGAAGTGGTTGAGGTGGGTAGATACACAAAATTTAAAATGCATTTGGACAAATACACGGATAGGAAAGAATAAGAAGGATACGGGGCAAGGGCAAGGAAATAGGGTTAATGTGAATGGACATTTTGTTCGGCTTGGACCAATTTGGGCTGAAGGGCCTTTCTCCGTGATGTCGGACTCTATGACTCTCACAATTGTCTTCTCCCATTGAATGTTATATTATACATCCCCAATTCATTGGAGCGAACTTGACCCTCTCGCCTCCGGGTTTCCATGATGTTTGACCAGAATGATCAAACATTTGATACTGTATTCAGACGCCGTGTAAAAATGTAACATATTGATGTCACTATTCCTCCAAAGCTGCTTCAGAGCAAGGTTATTACTTAGTCCTCCAGACAATACAACACCAAATCTGAAATAACCTGCTCTCTAATTTGGTTCACAACATACTGTTTAACCTACCTAATACACACTTACGGAAGTTTATCTTCACAGTATTAGTAGTCACTGCAGTTTTGGTGCAACTTGAGACCATCTATTAATATTGCAGCACCACGATTATTTGTTATTCATTCACAGGATGAGGGCGTCGCTGGATAACCAGTATTTATTGCCCATGCCAGAGGGTAGTTAAGAGTCAGCAGCGTTGCCTTGAGTCTGGAGTCACATGCAGGCCACACCAGGTAGGGACAGCAGTATCCTTCCCTCAAGGACATCAGTGAACCAGATGAGTTTTTCCAACAATCGCCAATGGATTTCTGGTCATCATAAACCCTTGATTCCAGATACATATTGAATTCAAATTCCACCATCTGCCATGGCAGGATTTGAATTCATGTCCCCAGAATATTACCTGGGTCTCTCGGTGAAGAACCCAGCGATAATATCACTGTGTCATTGCTCCCCCTTGCATATACTTGCATACCTAATTTTCATTGCATATGTGATAAAGTATTGACGTGACAGATTTGATTTTGATATATAACACACCAATGTTTGCTTCACCTTGCTATTTGTAAGATCCACCCAAACTGATACGTGGGAAGTGAGGGAAAGGGTCTGTGGTGTTATTAGCGATAGACTTGGACAAGACGTTCAGGGAGACTCACCTTAACGCTGAGATGATCTGAAGAATTGGTCAGCAATATAACACCAATATTCTTTCCCCCCACTTTGCCAGGATAAGTGTCAACATATTTTTCTGCTCCCTCACACTCACTGTGTATCTGTTATAACACCTACCCCCGAACAAGGCTCATACTCTATCTCCAAATAAGGCTCAAGCACGACCAAACTAACTGTTGAATTCAGCACCTTCCTTCCCCCACTTTTTCTGTCACTGACGCAATAGCCCCACACACTAATACCACTGCATGGATACAACACTGTGGTCAGACTCCATCCGGATATCTCATCCTTCCCCCCTTCCCCTATACCAGCATTAACAGCAAGCAAACTTGAAGATGACTCTAAAATAGGTGGTTTCGTGGACAGTGAGGAAGTATATCAGAAATTGCAGCAGGACCTTGATCAAACTGGAGAAGTGGGCCGAGGAATATTTTGGCAACGTTCGATCAAGGTAGGAGTTTCATGGTGATTGGTAGGACCTTCAGGAGTGTAGTTGAGCAGAGGGACCATGGAGTTTAGGTCCACTGTTCTCTGAAAGTGGGGTCATAGTTAAACATGGCAGTGAAGAAGGCTTTTGGTACACGAGCATGCATCGGTCAGGACATGGAGGAGAGCAGTTGGGAAGTTATGTTGCAGTTAGACAGGATGTTGGTGAGGCTGCACTTGTAGTGCTGTGTTCAGTTTTAGTCACATTGCGATCGGAAGGATGTTTTTAATTTGGAATGTATGCAGACGGAATTTACAAAAATGTTGCCAGGACCCAACAGTATGAATTATAAGGAGAGGTTGGACAAGCGAGGGCATTTTTCTTTAGAGCACAGGAGAGGGGTCTATAGAAGTTTACATGGATAGGGTGAATGGACCCAACCTTTTTTTTCCTAGAGTTGGGGAATCAAGGAGGGGAGAGCATCAGTTTAAGGTCAGAGGGGAAAGAATAAAAGGGAAACTGATGTAAACTGTTTTACACAGAGAGTGGTACACAAAGGGAATGAGCAGCCAACGGAAGTGGTTGAAGCATTTATATTAACGATACGTAAATGGCATTTGGGCAATCACATGTACAGGAAAGGACGAGAATGCTATGGGCCAACTGCTGGGAATGGGGTTAGTGTGGTTTGATATTTGGGTCAGCATGGACGGGTTTGGGGCCAAAGGGCCTCTCTGCCTCTCTCCATGCTCTAGGACTTGATGACTCTACAAATAGAACAGCATTTGGGTCAAACTCTCATTTTTCCTTAGGTCATAAGTTCGAATCAAATTTGGACAATGTTCTTTCAAGTTAACTTTGCAGATATTTTGCTTTTAAGTTTGTTATCGACAATACGTGTGTGTGTGTGTGTGTGTGTGTGTGTGTCTGTGTGTCTGTCTGTCTGTCTGTCTGTGTGTGCGTGTGTGTCTCTGTGTGTGTCTTTGTGTGTGTGTGTGTGTGTGTGTGTGTGTGTGTGTGTGTGTTTCTCAGTATTTTTCAAAGCGAAATATCTCTGTACATACTTGCAATATCCTCTCGTCATTCCTCTTTCCATCATAGTTTATTTTGGTCATAGACATGTTGTTTTAGTAGATTAAAGAAATCTGCCTGACTTGTTCCTAACACTGACCCTGACACACTCTGAGAACTATATCATTGGCCATATCACCAACATAGTTATAATTATTTTTTGTGGTCAGTGGAGGAGTGGGGCAAGAAAAGGGAGAAGGAAGCCAAAACAACACAGGGAATTATCGACTCAATCAGCCAACGTCAGAGACGAGGAGTTCCTTGGAGGGGATTCTGAGGGATAGAATTTGCATTTATTTAGAAAGACAAGGAATGATTAGGGATAGTCAATATGGATTTGTGAAATCATGTCTAATTAATGTGATTGAGTATTATGAAGAGATGACAAAGAAGATTGAAGAATACACTGTGGTGTACAATTTTTACACAAACTTCAGCAAGGCATATAATAAGGTTCCCCATCGTAGACAGATTACTAAAATTAGGTTATATGGAATCAAGGAAAAGCTAACCAATTGGATACAAATTTGAATTGAAGGTAATGGATTGTTTTCCAAACTGAAGACCTGTGGCCAGCGGTGTGCTGAAAGAATCAGTGCTGAGCTCACTGCTTTTTATCACGGCTATAAACAACTTTGATGTGATTATGGTTAGTAAGTTTACAGATAATATCACCAAATTGGTTCAGTGGATAGTGAAGAAGATTATCTCAGAATATAACGGGATCCTTGAACATCAATGAGCCAAGGACTGGCAGATGGAGTTTAGTTAAGATATTTGTGAGGTTTTACATTTTGGTAAGGTAAAGCGGGGTAGTGCCCTGGGAAATGCTGCTTAACAAAGAGAACTATGGGTGAAGATTCATAGTTCCTTGAAAGTGGAGTTTAGGTTGGTAGAGTAGTGAGGAACGTGGTTGACATGCTTGCCTTAATCGGTCAGAACATTGAGAATAGGAGTAGGGGTAGCGTGAGGGGCTTGTACAGGACGTAGGTGAAGCCACTTTAAGAAAACTGTGTACATATCAGTTGACTCTTTTAAAGGATGGATGTTGTTAAGCTTGAAAAGGTGCAGAAAAGATTTACAAAGATTTTCTGGAACCTGAGGGTTTGAGCTACAGGGAGATGATGAACAGGATGAGGCTTTTCCCCCTGGACTGTCAGAGACTGAATGGTGGCATGACAGAGGTTTAATAAAGTCCTGAGGGGCATGGATAGTGTGATTGGACAAGATCTTTTTCCCAGAGTAGGGGCGTCCAGATCTAGACTGCATAGAGTGAAGGTGACGGGGCAAAGACTTAGAAGGGACCTGAGGGGAAACATTTTCATACAGAGGCTGGTGGGTGTACTGTCAGAGAAAGTAGTGAAAGCATGTACAATTACATGTTTACAATGTAACTGGATATGTACATAAATAGGAATGGATCATGTGATGTGGGCCAAATGCTGGCAAGTGGGACGAGATCTGATTAAGATGCCTGATTGGCATAGACAAATTGGACAAAAGGATCTTTTTCCACGCTGTATGATTCTCTTATTCTCACAGCGGGATGAGGAAGAATTCTAAAAGGGCCATTCGAATGGGAATTCTCTTCCCCGGAAGTTTGTGGTGCCTCTCTGATTACAAGTATTCACAGCTGAGTTAGTTAAAGATTTGACAGAGAAGTGAGTCACGGATGATGGGACACAGACAGGACGATGAGGCTGAGACCACAATCTGATCAGCCACAATCTTAATGTCTGGTGGAGAAGGCTCAAATTCTCTAATGACCCACTCCTGCTCCTCAGTCCCATGTTTCTGTGCTCCATTCAACCCCTCTAACCTGCTAGACAGGAGCAGTCAGAGTCCACTTATTGTTATAGCATGGTGCACTGAAATAGAGGAAACAATTCGGTCCCTCGAGACTGTCCCACTCAGTTTGGGAGATTTGGAAAATGTAATTTGAAGACCCAGGCTGGATATGGAAGAGGTTGCTCATTTTTATTTACAAAACCTCCCCTCTCTGTATCTTGTGCTTCATTTGTTGATCATGTTGTCGACCCAGATTCACTGTGAATACAGCCCCCAAATGTCACCCAGTGATGGCTCACAAAATCCACGGGTCTCCCTGATTGCAACATTCCATAAAAGACCTTCCAGGAAAATAACACATACGAACATTCCAATAACAGAATGGGAGAGCATCAGAAACAGGGGCAGGTCATTCACATCCCAAGCCTACCTTGCCCTTCACTAAGATCAAGGCTGACCCTGCTCGAAGTCTCAAATCTTCTGAATGTCCAAATCTTCTTGAGCACTTCCATAGAACACAGAACAAAGAACAGTACTGATTTGGAGATTTCGGTGTTCGACTGGGGTGTACAAAGTTAGAAATCACATGGCACCAGGTTATAGTCCAACAGGTTTAATTGGAAGCTCACTAGCTTTCGGAGCGACGCTCCTTCATCAGGTGATAGTGGACGGCTTGATCGTAACACAGAATTTATAGCAAAAATTTACAGTGTGATGTAACTGAAATTATACATGGAAAAATTGATTGTCTGTTAAGCCTTTCATCTGTTAGAATACCGTGACAGTTTCACTTCTTTCATGTGTAAATCACAAAACCATTTTTAAAAAAAATGTTGCATTCTCAGGTGAGCTGTGAACAATGGTGATAACAAGGTGTTGGCCCCCTGTGTTCTCTGACTATGCCATGATGTTTAGATTGATTCTAAGCTAAAAAGTGAGATAACAGAGTTTTACATGAATTCATGCAGATTTTGAGCTCAAGGTTCTACATGAATGCATGCAGTTAGGACATTCAGCCCTCGACATTGTGTTGTTTGTCCTACTCTAACCTACATGCTTCTGTTCACTTTGTTCCATGTGCCTATCCAAGAGTCTCTTAAATTTCCCTCACGTATTTGACTCTCCTACCACCAATGGTCGTGCATTCAACACACCCAAAACTCTCTGGGTAAAGTATCTACCTCTGATATCTCCCCTAAAACGTCCTCCAATTACCTTAAAATTATGCCAGATAGTGATAGACATTTCTGCCATGGGAAAATGTCTCTGGATATTCACTCTCTATATGCCTCTCATCATCTTGCACACCTCTATCAAGTCACCTCTCATCTAAATATTTCCTCCAATGAGGAAAGCCCTCACTCCCTCACGGTTTCTTCGTAAGACTTCTAGTCCAGGCAGCATCCTGGTAAATCTCCTCTTTACACTCTCAAAAGCTTCATTATCCTTCCTATAATGAGGAGACCAGAACTGAACACAATATTCCCTGCGCAGTCTGAGCAGGGCTCTATCGAGCTGTAGCAAAATCTCGCGGCTCTTAAACTCAATCCCTCTGCAACTGAAAGCCAACATACCATACGCCTTCTTAACAACCCGATCAACTTGGGTGGCAGCTTTGAGGGATCTGTGGACACGGACGCTAGGATCCCTCTGTTTCTCCACACTGCCAAGAATCCTGCCTTTAACCATGTATTCTGCGTTCACATTCCAGCTTGCAAAGTGAATTACTTCAGTTTGAACTCCATGTGCCATTTCTCAGCCCAGCTCTGCATCCTGTCGATGTCCCATTGCAACCTACAATAGCCCTCCACATTCTGTACCACCCCAACCACCTTTGTGTCATCGGCAAACTTACTAGTCAACTCTTTAACACCCACATCCAAGTCATTTTTGAAAATAACAGAGAGCAGAGGTCACTGAACTGATCCCAGCGGGACACCACTGATCCCTTTCAGTGATCTAGATCCCCTAACTCTCTGTGTAAGAAAGTTCCTGACATTCACTACCCTCTGTTTGAAGAAGACCTTCTCTGCTTCTGCACCATGACCTATTGATATGAAGAAAAGAGGTAACGCAGGGGCTCAGGCCAGAGAGACTGACCCTGAATTCAAGGCAGTATTTGACTGAGGATGACATCAAGGATCCTGAACAAAATCACACTTACTGAGAATTAATTATGACCTCTACACCGCTTGGAGTCATTCACGGCACAAGGGAAGATGATTATCATTGGTGGGCATCAATCATCTCAGCCGTGGGGCACATCTGCAGGAGATCCTCAGCGTAGCTTCCTCAGCCCAGGCATCTCCAGTTTGTCATCATAGAATCCCTACAGTGTGGAAGAAGGCTATTCAGCCCATTGAGTCCAAACTGAGCAGATTAGATTCCCTACAATGTGGAAACAGCACTTCGGCCCAACCAGTCCACACCAACCCTCCAAAGAGTAACCCACCCAAACACATTTCCGTCTGACTAATGCACCTAACATGATGGACAATTTAGTATGGCCAATTCACTCTGCGTGCACATCTTCGAAGTGTGAGAGGAAACCGGAGCACCCGAAGGAAACTCCTGCAGACAAGTGGGGAATGTGCAAACTCCACACAGACAGTTGCCCAAGGCTGGAATCGAACCTGGGACCCTTGTGCTATGAGGCAGCAGTGTTAGCTACTGCTTCACTGTGCCAGCAGAAGAGGGGGCGCTGAAGACTACAAAATTTTCAGGACAGGTTGTTCCTCTTCAGCTCTTGAAACAATCTGTGACCATGTATAGCAAGACTCGGACAACTTTCAAGACCGTGTTGTTAAGTCTGGGTAACATATATGTAACATCACAGTACATTTCCACAGTAAAAGGACAGGTTCATTCAGCAGCTCAATCTGGTTTCACGAGAATGTGGGGAGGTCATTCATTCCATCAAAACTACTGGGCAAAAGAAGGATAACCCTTTCAGTCCCTCCTGCCTGTTGCACAGCAAGGTGGGAGTCTGCTCTCTCCCACATGTCACGGACATAGGATCAGAAAGAACCATTTCACACCTGGAGTCACTTACAAATTATCAGGAAGAGGCTATTTAGCTTGTCAAGCCACTAACACAGGAACAGGAAAGTGTCAGAGATGCTCCAACATCACGAACAAATAGAGCAGGGGCTGCACAGACAGACTGTTCCAAATTGATCCACATGGCTTAATTTCTCATGGTACATAAGTGTTACTTTAACATGGGTTTTCTGGCATTCGGAATGAAGCCAACATTTTTTCGCCATTCTCCAAGTTATCTTCCATCTCCAAGAAGGCAGACCCATGGTCTTTGTGGAGGTCAGAAACCGGTGGGGAATAACTTACTGTTTCAGAATGATGCTATTTTGGCTGCTGACAGGATTGTGTACAAAATGACACTCAATGCAGTGTCACACAGTAACACATTAAAGTGCTCAGAGTTCATTCAGAGCCTGCACCTCGCTGTCAATCGACATGATGGTTCAGCAGATACATGTAAACTGTCGTGAATTAAACATTCAATGAAAAGTATGACATTGTCACCCCATTCAGCTGTTTGGGACATAATGAGTTGCTGTCCATACCCATCAAGCTTCAACTTTTTATACTCTCACAGCGCTACAGATTAAGCACATCGTTACTGCACTCTCTCCTCATGGTAACATCATGCTAGTGTTTCGTCTGGTCAAACTCCTTTGCACTGTCTCGGTGACAAAGAGATCATTGATTATAAAGCAGACCAAACCTTTACACAAAGCACCAAATACTATCTCAACAAAACACGATCAGTGGGAAAGATATTCTAACTTTTGTACTTCAATCATTTTGTCTGAAGAGCTTCATTTACTTCCTGCCCCTATATGAATTCTGTCAGTGACTTATTACCAAGGACATCCAGGTCCTTTTCAACAAAAGCACTCGCCAACCTCTCTACCATTTAATAAATTAAAATGTACATTTGTTGTTCACATCCGAATAATTGTTATACCTTGTGAACAGCTATTGCTCAAACACTGATCCTGCTGCCACCCATCAATCCTTCAGTCCAGAGAAAAACACTACGCTTCTCGTATCTCCGTTTCTCAAATTTTATTCCAAGTGGTATATATTCCACCCCTACCTACCTATGGACTCTAACATTCCCCATTCACCTGTATTCAGACATGTCAAGCGTCTTCTAAAATTACAAATACTCCAATCCCATTGGTTCTCAACTGTCGATGTCACAACGGACAATCTCCACAAACAGGTTTATCAAAGATCATTTCCCTTTCCTGAATCTAGGCCGAATGTATCAAATCATATCATTATTCTCCAAGTGTGTAGTCGTCACGTTCCTTATAAAAGGTTCCAATATTTTTTTTCTCTCAAAGCTGACATCAAATTATTTAGTTTTCTGTTTTCCCTCTCCATCCTGTTTTAAATATTTAGGTTGACAATAGCTGCTGTCCAGTCTGCAGGATCCTTTCCAGAATCTATCTAGCTTTGAAGAATAATCAGTAATTATTTTACAAGCATTGTTCTCATCTCAATAACTCTGAGATGTAACTCATCAGATGCAGCAACTTATGAAACTTCAATTCAAATAGATTTTCAATAACATACACTTAATTAATTCTGATTTCCTGCAGTTTCCAATTTTTACCAGTCCCTCTGTTCCCGAATATTTGTGGAAAGTAGTTTCTGTACCTTCCCCTGTGGAGATGGAACCAATGCATTCCTCTCAGCAAGCAGACGGTTTCAGTCAACCCATGAATACATTGGAGGACTGCACTTCAGAAATGGTGGATATATTACCCACTGCTGCCTGAAAAGTTCCAGAATCAATCCAGTTTAATTTATCGTGAGTGTCAGCGCAGTCCTGCTACTGGTGTGAGAACACAGGTTATACTGAAAGAGACAATACAGCTCAGTGACCACCTCAGTTTTGAGACAAGCTGGTTTTACACCTTACACCTGAATGCGTGCAGCTTAGACAAATGTTCCTGGAAATCCCAGAGAGGAAAATATAGTGCCTCACTCCTCCCTGTTTGTACAGCCTCGCTTCTTTGTACTCTCAGCTCCATTTGTTTATCATGGACCCAGACACACTGTAAATGCAGTATTCAGAGTGGGGTCCCCAGACCACCGGGGCTGCCTGAATGAACCCAGTAGCTGACATCACAATCCTGAGAACACCATCCACAGAGCCTCCACTGACTTTCCAGATGACAACAGCAAGTGAATTCCCCACACCTACAATGCATCCATTCAGTATTGAAAATGCCTCGGTCTCCTCAGTTTCTCTAGGAGACAGTGGGGACTGCAGACGCTGGAGATCAGAGCTGAGAAATGTGTTGCTGGAAAAGCACAGCAGGTCAGGCAGCATCCAAAGATCAGGATAATCGACGTTTCAGGCATGAGCGAAAGAGTGCCTCGTCTTCCGCCTGGGAACCTTCCAACCACAAGGGATGAATTCAGATTTCTCCAGCTTCCTCATTTCCCCTCCCCCGTACCTTGTCTCAATCCCAACCCTCGAAATCAGCACCGCCTTCCTTACCTGCAATCTTCTTCCTGACCTCTCCGCCCTCACCCCCTCTCCGGCCTGTTAGCCTCACTTTAACCTCTTTCCACCTATCGTATTTCCAATGCCCCTCCCCCAAGTCCCTCCTCCCTACCTTTTATCTTAGCCTGCTTGGCACACTTCCCTCATTCCAGAGGAAGGGCTCATGCCCGAAACGTCGATTCTCCTGATCTTTGGATGCTGCCTGACCTGCTGTGCTTTTCCAGCAATACATTTTTCAGCTCTTCAATTTCTTTTCCTGGCTGAGAAAGCTCTTATATCTCCACACAGTCGCACAGTAACAGTTCCTCTCTCCAAATAAGCAGTTGACAATTGAACATTACGTTTCTCTATATCTCAGCGACTATAAGTATTGCTAATGGAATTGATCACCACACTCAGAGACGAGATATAGAGGGAACATAACTCACGGTAAGCAAGGACATCCCATAATAAATATGATACTCAGGAATATGTGAAAAGGGGAAATGGTAGAATAACTTCCTATTCTGTTTTCCTTCCGTCCATCATCAGCAATCCTTTTGCTTGCTTTTCCTTTCTCTCTCTCTCCATCTGTCTCTCTTTCACTCTCACTTTCTCTCTCTTGCTGGACATCATCCACTCAACAAAAACCTCCCGCTCACCCTTCCAACCTTCCCTGATATAATAATATTATTTCTCAGTTGCATTCAGTTTTGATAGGTTCACTGAACTCGAAACACTATTTGTGTTTTTTTTTTCCGACATACTGCCATACCTGCTGAGATTCTCCAACGTTCTTTCAGACGGTGGAGAATTTTATTTCAGATCGCCAGCATCCGCATTTTCTTGGTTATGTCACCTTTAATGTTGTTGTTTCGCGGGATGCCAGCATCACTGGCAAGGACAGCATTTGTTGTCCATCCCAACTGCCCTTGACCACGCAGCCATTTGTCAAGGCAATATGGAGGTAACCATACTGTTGTGGATCTGAGGTGACACTTAGTTCAGACAGGGCAAACATGTTAGGTTTCTTTACCAAATGTTATTAAAAAACTAAGAAAAAAAATCCTGATGGTTTATGATTGCCATGAGTGAAATTAGGCTTCATTCCTATTTTTGATATTGGAATTTAAATTTAGTCATCGGCTGTGATAGGATTTCAGACAATGCGTTTAGAGTCATAACCTGTACCTCTGAATTACACAGTCAGTGACACTATTACTCTGTTTAAGAGTCCCTGTTGTGAAGTAACTGTCGAGACAAGAACAAGTTTGTGGTCAAACTATTTTTGACTGGAGGAGAGGTCAGAAGAGAACTGGAGCCATAAAATCTGTCGTTACCGAAGGGGTAGGTGATGGAGAAGTCAGCAACAGAATGCAGGCAAATCTGGAGATTGGGGATATTATGAAGGTGGGCATCGGCATGTTTGATGACAGAGAGAATATGGATACATAAAACAGTTCATGGTAAGTGGACTCGAAGGTTCCGAACAGTCTTTTACCTTCTCAGATGTTTATGAGTAAGTAGTTTGGAAATTCATGAGAATGAAGTAGCGTTTGTGACTGAAAGATTATGTATTTGTTAAATATAATCAACCAGAATAGCAACATTCATAGAATTGATAGAGGTGGACTTACTAGGAACACCAATAATAGCGAGGATGGGATAGTACCCAGCTTGAATTATCATCAGTATGGCTTGTATCCGCAACTCTAACCATGCCCAATCCCGAGAAAGATGGTAAAGACCCCAGGATAAACTCCTGTCCACTGTTATAACGTTCAAGTCTAATGTTCTCAGATTCGGATCCATTGTTGGAACATTCCTGTCTAATATTCTCAAATTAAAATCCATTGTTGGCCCATTCTAATGTTCTCAGATTCTGATCTCTCTCTTTCTCTGCAGCTGCTGATCCCAATCTTGTTGAGGTTGCCTCGGCGCCGAATACTATAGCATAACAAGTTGAAAGAAGGTACTAATTATGGAAGAGGGAAATCCTCCAGTGACCCAGTTAGAACCAGGAAGACTGATATTAATCACAGTCACTGAACAAACAGCTCCAGTTAACCCATTTCACAGCAACTCTGAAATATATCACAATAATACTTGGTGTGTGTGGGATTTTTATATTGATGATTATTGGTCTAATGGCACATCTCCAGTTCTAAACATCGAGGTGAGGGAGAGACATAATTCTTTCTCTTCACAAGCTGGATGATTCTGCTGTGTTTTAGTAGTGTCGGAATTGCTGGGCTCCCGAGGCCGTCTGTGTCTGATCACCAGGCCTGCTGCATCTTTTTGCTTTATTTATTTATGTTTAACTTTGACTTTTGTCTGTTCAGCATTAAACGGTTTAGGTGAGTTTAGACATTTTTGAGAGACACCTACAGAGCCATAGACGATGTAAATACAGTCCATTCCGTCTGTTCTTGCAGCCACGGCCTGGTCCTGTGGAGTGACGGTCAAACTCTTGCAGAACCAGGATTCTTAGTTTTACCTTTCACCAGTTATTGCTGGTGTCTCAGCAGGATTGGAAGGTAGTAAATCTCTCCCAGGTGCTACACATTGTCTCTGTGATTTCTCTCGGAACTGTCTTTTGATGTTCTTTCCTCCTGGATTGGAGAACTGCATGTCAGACAATCTGTTTCCTGCATTTGTTTTTTGACATTTGTGTGCTTATTCGATGATACCATATTGGAGCAGTTACTGTATAGTAGTTAAATAAACTATTATTCTGCTAAGTTTTCCAACAGAATTAAATTATTTCAAGTTCCTCTTCCTTTTGTTGTCTTTTGTCGACAGTCTTCGAATAAATTGTGTTTTGCTTTATGTCGAATATTTTGACCAAGTAAATTCTATCTCAAACACATCACCTCACATTTACCAGCGGAATTGGCCGACCTGGAGGAGTGATCATCATGTCAGGAATTATATCGGATACTCAATCCACCTCTCAGATCCAGCCCGGACACGTATAAGCCCAGATGAGATACCTGCTCAGCATGAAGTACTGCGTAGACCAGGCTAGTGTACTGTTCACCAATCCGTCCAGGATTGAACACTGTTTAGAGCTCACCAATTCACTACTTATGTGTCCAACAGTGCACTGATCCATAAACAGGGCGCTGTGCAGAACAAACAAAGGCATTGTTCTATACACACGGACTGGAGATCTGTGCTGTATGGGGAGCTGTGCAGTGAATAGCAGTGAATTTATCCATTAATCTGGAGCAGTTACCTTCCCAGCATACACAGCAGTGTACACCAATCACTGCATTGCTGAGTAATACTGTGTTAGATCACTGCCCAGCGTGGAGAAACTTGCAGCTCATGCTGGAAGTGACAGGATGTGTAGCTCCCATCCATTTACAGTTCCATATCTCCATTGTGGCAAGACACTGCCAGAGAGAGATGGCGGGGGAATCAGTTTAAATACCAACAAATGGGAGGAGGTTGGTTAAAAGAGAGGGG